>NC_133660.1:24242910-24470410 GCF_037893015.1 Macrotis lagotis
TGTTATATCTGGACACTCTTCCCCCATGGTCCATCCTCTCCTCCTTTATTCACATCCCCACACCTTCCCCCTGCTCCCCCCTCCTTCTTCTCCAGATGTCTATACCCCATTGAGTATATTTGCTGTTTCCTGTCCTAGGCATCTCTGATGAGAGCAAAGTTTCCCTCATTCCCCCTTGCCTCCCCCCTTCCATATCATTGCAATAGCTAATTGTAATAAAAAAAATCTTATGTGAAGTATCTTGAACTATTCTCCCTATCCTGTTTTTTCTCCCATTCCATTTCCCTTTTTTTCTATTGACTCCATTTTTACACCATATTTTATCTTCAAATTCAGCTTTCTCCTGTGCTTCAACTATAAAAGCTCTCTCTACCTGCTCTATTAACTGAGAAGGTTCATATGAGTATTATGAGTGTCATTTTTCTATGCAGGAATACATGCAATTCATCCTCATTAAGTCCCTCATATTTCCCCCCCTCTCCTCCAATCTCCATGCTTCACCCAAGTCCTGTATCTGAAGATCAAACCTTCTGTTCAGCTCTGGCCATTCCAAAAGGAACATTTGAAATTCCCCTGGTTCTTTGAAAGTCCATCTTTTTCCCTGGAAGAAGACATTCAGCCTTGCTGGGTAATTCATTCTTGGCTGCATTCTAAGCTCTCTTGCCTTCCAGTATGTTGTATTCTAAGCCCTACGAGCTTCCCATGTAGCTGTTGCTAAGTCCTGTGTGATCCTGACCGCAGCTCCACGATATTTGAACTTTGTCAATCTGGCTGCTTGTAATATTTTCTCTTTGACTTGGGAGTTCTGGAACTTGGCTATAATATTCCTGGGGCTTGGTTTTTTGGGATCTCTTTCTCTGGGGTATCGGTGGATTCTCTCCATTTCTATTTTGCCCTCTGCTTCTAGAATATCAGGGCAATTTTCCTGTAGTAATTCTTTGAAAATGATGTCAAGGCTCTTTTCCTGATCATGACTTTCAGGTATTCCAATAATTTTTAAATTATCTTTCCTAAGTCTGTTTTCCATATCAGTTGTTTTTTCAATGAGTTTTTTCACATTTTCTTCTAATTTTTCATTTTTTTTGGTTTTGAAGTATTGATTCCTGATTTATGGTAAATTCATCAATCTCCCTGAATTCTATTTTTTGTCTGAAGGATTTGTTCTCCTCAGAGAGTTTTCTTATCTCTTTTTCTATCTGGCCAATTTTGCTTTTTAAAGCATTCTTCTCCTCAATAACTTTTTGAACTGTTTTATCCATTTGACCTAAGATGTTTTTTAGCATGCTATTTTCTTCAGCATTTTTTTGGATTTCCTTGACTAAGCTGCTGACTTCATTTTCATGTTTTTCCTGCATCTCTCTCCTTTATTTTCCCAGTTTTTCTTCCAACTCCTTCATTTGATTTTCAAAGTCTTTTTTGAGCTCTTTCATAGCCTGAGCCCAATTTCTGTTTTTCTTGGAGTCTTTAGATGCAGGAGCTTGTGCTTCCTCATCTTCAGACTGAGTATTTTGATCTGTCTTGGGCTCATTTGCAAAATATTTCTCAATAGTCTTCTTTTTGTTTCTCTGCTTGCTCATTTTCCCAGCTTGGGCCTGGTTTCGGGTGTTTCTTGAGCTTTTGGGACACTCCCACAAGGGTCTCGGTGTGTGAGGCTCTGTCCTCCCTCCTGGTCTGTGAATGACCATAAGCACCTCCCTCTGCCACGCGGCTGAGGGGGGGGCCTGCTGTTCTATGGGGGGGCCTAGACTACCATCAGGATCTGAATGTGGTCAGAGCCCCAGAGTTCTGTTCCAGAGGCAGAGGACAGAGCTCTGCAGTCTCTCTTCACTCCCCTCCCTCAGCTCAATGGGCTCATGCCCTGGGGGTTCCTGCTTACCAGCTCTGCCTGCTTCTGTTTCCTGGATCAGGGTTGGGGAAAGACCATGCTGCTTGCTGTGTGCCCTGAGGGCTGGGCTCCAAGTGCTCACTCTGGCAGAGGTCCCCCGCTGTTCCCCCACTTTGTGCATGGTGCTCCCCAGGGTGCAGCTCAGGAGACTCCCCTGCTGCTGTGAGCTGAGACTCCCAGTACCCTGGGGCTGCTTCCGGGAGGCTGAGGTTCTTTGTCTCTGGTGGGCCACCCCTGTGGCGGGCTGCCTCTCCAGTCCCGGGGAGCAGAGCCTTTCTGCTCTTTTCCAGGTTACCTTGAGTAGGAGAACTGCCTCACTGGGACTCTTTGTGGGTTCTGTCTCTCGAAAGTTTAGAGTCCATAGCTGATGAATTTTATCAGAGAGCTCCTAAGACTCGATCCCTTCTTGTCGCCATCTCTCCAGTTCATTTTTAAACTCCTTCCTTATTTCTTCAAGGAAGTCTTTCTGTGCTGGAGACCAGATTCTATTCTCCTCAGATGTTCCAGGTCTCTCTGGGTTGGGGTCTTTCCCTTCCAGGAATTTTTCTATGGATCCACCTTTTCCACTGACCCTTTTTCATTATGCTAAGACCTTGAGTTGGGTGGGGCTGGTTCACCTGGGCTTGGGATCTCTAAAGGCTTTACTGAGTGCAGTTTCTCTGGCTGGCCAGTAGGAGGTGCTGGTTGACCTCTCTGGAGTGTCTGTGACCTTGGTTGAGAGGCCTTCTCCCTTTGCTTGAGGGAGAGAATTGGAGCTATTGAATTCTTTTGCCTTCAATCAATGGTGGGCTTTACCCTGGCCTGAGGTGACTCCTCAGCTGGGCTGGTTCTTTTGCTCACACACCTGGGCGTGAGGCAGAAGTAATTTGCATTTGTTTGGGAGGAGGCCTCAGTGCAATGGAGGCATGGACTCAGAGTTTCTCAGACCAGAGGAGCCCAGGGATGGTGTCCGCAGCTCTCCTGCACCAGACCTCTCCCTGCAGCCCCTTCCCCAAGCTCCAGGGCGACAGCACCAACACCAGCGCCTCTGCTTCCCCGCGGACCCAAGCCCCCTTTGTCCAGCCCCACAGCTGATACAGGAGGTCCAGCTCTCAGGCCCTCAGACTCCTGGTTCCAATTCAGCTGTTGATCTGACTGATCCCGGGCTCAGACTCACCTGCCGGTACTCAGCCAAGGCTGCTGCGGGAAACAAATCCTGAGGCAGATTTTCCTCTCCTGGCTTTTCTTTCTGGGTTTCCTGGTTCGGATTTCTTTTAAGAGGTTTGTTTCATGTGATAGATGGGGAAGAGATCAGGAGACTTTAGAACTGTGCCTGTCTTCTCTCTGCCATCTTGGCCGGAAGTCCCCCTAAACTGGTTTCTAACATATCATTTTCTTCAGTATTTTTTTGGATTTCTTTCATCAAGTTGCTGATTTGGTTTTCATGATTTATCTATATCACTCTCATTTCTCCTCCCAATTTTTCTTCCACCTCCTTTAACTGCTTTGCAAAGTCTGAAGCTTTTTTCCAACCCCTAGTCCTGGTGAAACATACCTCTCCCATGGAATTTCTAAGTTATCTTGGACTGAAAAATTGTATCACTCAGTCTTTCTGTCAGTTCTTCCCCTCTAACTTTTGGCTAGAGTCATAATTTGACAGATTTTGGAGTTTTGGGGGGAAGGAGTTTCTGGGAAATCCTGCCTTAATGCTGACATATTGGCTCCACCCCCTTTAAAACAATCTTAAAACCTGGAGCATCTATTTATTCCATACCATGGTACATGATTGGGCAGTATATGTATATGGGTATCAGGGGTAGAAATGTTTGGAATTCAAATATCAGAGTTTATAGACCTTGTAAAGTTGGAGTATCCATTGTCATTCAGTGGATATGAGCACAGAGAAGAGACCCAGTGGACCTGAATGGAATTGGTTAGAGAAAAATCAGGAAAGGAACAAATCAGACAGTATGTAAGTAGTCATACTCTTTTGATATCATCTTTGAGCAAACTGGAATTTACTGGCACTTGAGAGAATCTTGTGATCTCAGAACTATATAACACTGTAAAGCTTCTTAGCTTCATCAGCTAAGAACTGGAAGAAGCTTTAAAATCATCCAAGCCAAACATTTGATTTTATACACAAGGAGATGAAATAAATGACAAAGATCACCAAATGAATGTAAACAAGTCAAATGTCTCTCTGGGCATATTTTTTTTTCATTTGCAAAATGGGGATCATAGATTGTGAGCTGGAAGGGACTTGGAAGGTTATCTAGAACAAATCTCATTTTTTAGATAAGAAAATGGTTCTCAGAGAAGGGAAATGACCTGAGCAAGGTCAAGAAGTATTAGCTGGTAGAAGAACTGAGATTTGAATCCAAATCTTCTAATCCCCTACCCAACACTGTTATACTTCCACCCCAAGATCTTCCCAAGGGAACTCACCAAGGGATTCCCCATGGGAATATTTATACTTCCTACTTCATGGGATCACTATTAGGAAAATGTTTCATACATCTTATGAAGTCCAATAAAATATTAATTTTTATTACATTTTGTTATTTACTTTGCCAGACAACTTAAGACACATGTGAACAACCATAATGAAAGTCTTCATGTATGCTTGGGCATAAATGATACAAAAGCATACAAAAAATAATAATTCACATATAATGCTTTATTAACGAAGAGTTTTCCTTACAACAATCCTGTTCAGTAGTGAAATTTGAGGATGAATAAATTAAGGCTCAAAATAACTGATTCTGAGGATATATGACTAGAATGTATCCAGATGGCAAAGCCAGTATTCAGATTAAGGTATTTGCCTCTAAATCCAATGCTATTTCCTCTGCAGCAGAAATAGTTGATTGAGATTTCTAGTTCTAAAGTGTGTCTCTTTTCTCTGTTTTTTCAATGCTTCTGTTTAAGTAGGCTTCATTTGTTTGCTTGTTGAGAAAATTAGGATTAAAGAATTTACCCAGGGTCACACAGCTAGTAAGTGTCTGAGGTCAGATTTTAACTCAGGTCCTCTTGACTCCAGGGTGGGTATTCTAAAATCCATTAAGCCACCTAGTTATCCCTTCCTATTTAATTATAAGGAGTATTTATCAACAGGATTTTCTTCCTGATCATATAAAGCAATTTGAGAGCCTAAAACAAAATGAACAAGAACAAAAAAACAAACAAAAGCAAAGTTGACCAAAGAAAAGCAAAAAAAAAAAACAAACCCTAGCTATCTTTCTTTGACCTTTAGTATAGTCACTATTTCAATGTTCTTTTAGAGTCTTTACTTCCTTTAGAGCTTGTAGATAAAGATTGTCCATCTTAGAGGCCCATGTGTCACATTTTGCTAGAATTTGATAGGAAATAATCCATCCAAAGCATTACCTGAAAAATCAGAAAAGCCTATAAATGAAATCTGAAAATGGAATTTCTCATAACTATATTTTTTATCTTGTTCAGAGGAAATGGTTTCCTTGGCTTCTAACATAAATGCAGCCACTGATGTCAAAGCAAGTCAAAGATTTTAACAGAAATAAATTCAAGTGAATAAGTGACTTTTCATCATTTTTTAAAAAATATCCAGAAACATGACAATGAAAAGCAAAACTGTTAAAAAAAAACTAGATGGACACTAGAAAAATTGTCATTGTTTAGTCAAGTTTAACTTCATGAACCCATTTGGGGTTCTAATGTAGTTTATCATTTCCTTCTCAGATGAGAAAACTGAGGCAAACAGGTTTAAGTAACTTGCCCAAGGTCACACAGCTAGTAAGTATCTAAGGTTGAATTTGAATTCAGGAAGATGAGGCTCTTTTGAACCCTATCTACTGCATCATCTAGATGCTGGAAAAGGAAAAAAAGGATATAGAAATTACTTTGTATATATATATATATATATATATATATATATATATATATATATATATATATATATGCCAATATTATGATTATTGCCATAAATATTGTCATTAATATTAGTAGCAGATATTTATATAGTTCTGTTCTGTGCTAGAAAATGTGCTTAATGCATTCTGATTATCTCACTGATTCTCACAACAACCCTGAAAGGTGCTATTGTAAATTTCTATTTTACAGATGAGGAAACTGAGACAAACAAAAGTTAAGTGACTTGTCCAGGGTCCCACTTTGAGATTGGATTGAACCTCAAGTCATGCTGTTTTCAGCTTCTATGTTCTATTCACTGGGTTATCTAATTGCTTCATTGATCAACATGTCAATTCACAACAAATATTTCTTAACTGGGGGCAACTAGGTGGAAAATGTTGCCCAGCTTGAAATCAGAAAGATTCATCTTCCTAAGTTCAGATCTGGTCTCAGACCCTTTCTAGCTACTTAATCCTCAGCACATCACTTAACTTCATTTGTCTTAGTTTCTTCATCTGTAAAATGAGCTGGAGGAGAAAATGGTAAACCACTCTAGTATGTTTGTCAAAACTCCCTACGAGATCAATGTAATAAAGAGGAAATAAAAGGTAAGTTTTCAGGAGATAATAATATATCTTTTCTTGATCCACAGAATTCCATCTATTGAGAGTTTCCCCTAAATTTTCTGGTATTATAACAATAGAAACGAGTGAAGGATAACTGAGGGACACCCAGTGTGCTCCACTGACTTCCTTGCAATGTCAAACGCAAGGGAGAAAATATTCCAGTATGTTGGGTGGCCTCTCTGTGGTGAACTTGTGGGAGGTGAATTGTGTTAGATGGACAAACCTAGAGAGAATTTGATCTACGTCACTAGAGGAAATGCCCTCATGGCTAGCATCATTAAGGATTAATAACTAAGGTCACTGAGTATTTATGTTATAATAACAATAATGAGTGACACATATATATAGCAGTTTAAATGGTTTATTTACACATGAAATTACAGAAGATTTAAAAAATTGCCCTACTGTGGTTTGTCCACTCTTTAGATAAAGCCTTCATTGCAAATTAATGACATGTGTTGCAATTTTTATTAAAAAGAATTATGGAATGCTTTTGTATTTTTTCTGTTTGCTTTTCCATTTAGGGGTTCACAAAGGCTTAGAAACCACTGGCACCCATTTTGAAAGAAGTACAAATTGACCACCAACCAAACTCATCTAACTGTGTTCTCTTTAGTAATTGGATAGCCTCTGAACAAGTTCATTCTCTGATCAGAGGGGCAAATTTCTTTCCCACCCCTATCTCTAGAAAAGCAACTTCTTGGTCTATTCCTGTTCATTGGGGTGGGGGTGGAAGATAGGTTAATGAATTATCTATGTGATTCTAGGGCTTCATTTGAACATCTGTCATTGCTCCTCACCAAGAAATTGAAGTGGGAAAATGATTATTCAGTAATTAAATAATATTCTCCAGTCCTGATGGCCCTTGGGAGAAAGTCATGATTATAGGCCAGTTCCACTTCAGTCATTTTTCATCTTTATGTTGGTGGTGCAGAAGATAGAGAGCCATGAGGACCTGATTATAAATTTGGCCTCAGACATTTCCTGGGTGTGTTACCCCAGGCAAGTCACTTTTCCCTATTTGCCTCAATTTGCTCATTTGTAAAATGATTGGAGAAGGAAGTGGCAAACCAGTATTGTATCTTGTGATCCAAATGGGGTCATAAAGAGTCAGACATTAATGAAATTATTCAAAAATAATAAAATAAAATAACTTAAAATACAATATTTTAAAATAAAAATGTAAAGCTAACTTATCTGGAAAAGTATACATAATCCTGAGATTATGGGAAAAGAATATTTAATAAAATAGAGAATTTACATGTCTCCTGATAAAAATGGCCAAGAGTTGGATAGATTCTTGGAAACATAAACACAAGTGAGAAGAAATTTAGGGAGTCAAATATATAAGAGAAATTGAAAGAGATGTTTCTATTGTTGCTGTTGTCCTTCAATATTGAAGATGCCTTTAACATCAAGTAAATGCACATCATTTGTATTAAAGTGAGAGAATGTGTTGTACAAAATACCATATTCACTATCTCTTCCAGAACCATCATGACCCTGTGTCCTGTTATGTAGGAACAGAAGAACTATTGTGGGTCTGGATACAATGGAATGATAAGGAAATTGTTTACTTTCTAATTGTAGGAGAAGAAACAAATATCCCTTAGGACACCAGCATCTTCAGGTGAGAGAGATGAAACTAAATAAGGAAAAACTAGAGCCCTGAGGGTGAGGGAAGGGTGGAATGCTCTGTTTTGAAGACCTTAAAGGAAGATAGAAAGTGGGTGAAAAGAAGACACTAATGAAGAAAGGGGAATGAAGAGATGGTCTTTTTTTCTAGGTGAGTAGAAACAAAACATACCATTGTGGGGGGAGGGGAGGGGTATACAGCAGGAATCACATAGCTCTGGCTAGCATGTGAAATAGACAGAAGAGTATTCAACACTGCCCTGAATTCAAGCCAACCTCTAGTGGTCTCTTTGCTCTTGTGACTTCCCCGGGAGTTCTTCTGCAGTCTCAGATTCAGTCTGACTTCCTGTGGTCTTTGTCTATAGCTCAAGAACTTCATCAATCTAATTTATCCCTTCAAAAATAATCGGGGGGCAGAGCCAAGATGGTGACAAGAAGGGATTGAGTCTTAAGCTCTCTTTGATAAAACTTGAAACTAAGGACTCTAACTAAATTTTCAAGAGACAGAACCCACAAAGGGACACAGTGAGGCAGTTCTCCTACTCAAGGTAACCTGGAAAAGAGCAGAAAGTCTCTGCTCCCTGGGGTCAGAGGGGTGGCCCGCCAGAGGGGTGGCCCACCAGAGCAAAAGAACTTCAGCCTCCCAGAGGCAGCCCCAGAGCACTGGGAGCCGTGGCGCACAGCAGCAGGGGAGTCTCCTGAGCTGCAACCTTGGGAGCATCGGGCACAAAGTGGGGGAACAGCAGGGGACCTCTGCCAGAGCAAGCACTTGGAGCCCAGCCCTCAGGGCACACAGCTAGCAACTTGGTCTTAGCCCAGATCCGGAAACAGAAGCAGGCAGAGCGGTAAGCTGGAGCCTCCAGGGCATGAGCCCATTGAGCTGAGGGATGGTAGTGAAGAGAGACTGCAGAGCTCTGTCCTCGGCCTCTGGAACAGGACTCTGGGGCTCTGACCACATTCAGATCCTGATAGCAGTCTAGGCACCCCCCCATAGAACAGCAGCCCCCCCCACCTCAGCCCCGTGGCAGAGGGGGGTGCTTATGGTCATTCACAGACCAGGAGGGAGGACAGAGCCTCACACACTGAGACCCTTGTGGGAGTGTCCCAAAAGCTCAGGAAGCACTCCAAAACCAGGCTAAGGCTGGGAAAATGAGCAAGCAGAGAAACAAGAGGAAGACCATTGACAAATATTTTGCATATGAGCCCAAGAAGGATCAAAATACTCAGTCTGAAGATGAGGAAGCACAAGCTCCTGCATCTAAAGACTCCAAGAAAAACAGAAATTGGGCTCAGGCTATGACAGAGCTCAAAAAAGACTTTGAAAATCAAATGAGGGAGTTGGAAGAAAAACTGGGAAAAGAAAGGAGAGAGATGCAGGAAAAACATGAAAATGAAGTCAGCAACTCAGTCAAGGAGATCCAAAAAATGCTGAAGAAAATAGCATGCTAAAAACCAGCTTAGGTCAAATGGATAAAACAGTTCAAAAAGTTATTGGGGAGAAGAATGCCTTAAAAAGCAAAATTGGCCAGATGGAAAAAGAGATAAGAAAACTCTCTGAGGAAAACAAATCCTTCAGACAAAGAATAGAATTCAGGGAGATTGATGAATTTACCAGAAATCAGGAATCAATACTTCAAAACCAAAAAAATGAAAAATTAGAAGAAGATGTGAAATATCTCATTGAAAAAACAACTGATATGGAAAACAGACTTAGGAAAGATAATTTAAAAATTATTGAAATACCTGAAAGTCATGATCAGGAAAAGAGCCTTGGCATCATTTTCAAAGAATTACTACAGAAAAATTGCCCTGCTATTCTAGAAGCAGAGGGCAAAATGGAAACGGAGAGAATCCACCGATCCCCCCAAGAAAGAGATCCCAAAAAACCAACCCCTAGGAATATTATAGCCAAGTTCCAGAACTCCCAAGTCAAAGATAAAATATTACAAGCAGCCAGAAGGACACAGTTCAATTATCATGGAGCCGCAGTCAGGATCACACAGGACTTAGCAGCAACTACATTAAAATCTTGTAGGGCTTGGAATATGATATACCGGAAGGCAAAAGAGCTTAGAATGCAGCCAAGAATGAACTACCCAGGAAGGTTGAATGTCCTCTTCCAGGGAAAAAGATGGACTTTCAATGAACCAGGGGAATTTCAAATGTTCCTTTTGGAATGGCCAGAGCTGAACAGAAGGTTTGATCTTCAGATACAGGACTCACGTGAAGCATGGTGATTGGAGGAGAGGGGGAAAATATGAGGGACTTAATGAAGATGAACTGCATGTATTCCTGCATAGAAAAATGACACTGATAATACTCATATGAACCTTCTCAGTTAATAGAGCAGGTAGAGGGAGCTTTTATAGTTGAAGCACAGGAGAAAGTTGAATTCAAAGATAAAATATGGTGTAAAAATGGAGTCAATAGAAAAAGAGGGAAATGTAATGGGAGAAAGAAAAAGGTGAGGGGGAATAGGCCAAGATATTTCATATAATAAGATTTTTTTTTATTACAATGAGCTATTGCAATGATATGGAAGGTGGGAGGCAAGGAGAAATGAGGGAACCTTTGCTCTCATCAGAGGTGGCTAGGAGAGGAAACAGCATATATACTCAATGGGGTATAGGCATCTGGAGTAAGAAGGGAGCAGGGGGAAGGGGTGGGGATGGGAATAAAGGAGGAGAGGATGGACCATGGGGGGAGAGTGGTCAGATATATCACATTTTCTTTTTTACTTCTTGCAAGGGGCTGGGATTGGAAGACCTGTCCAGGACCATAGGGCCAGGTGGATTCTGGGCCTAAGGGGTGGTATGGGGCTCAGGGCTTCTTGGCCCCAGGACCAGGGATCTGTCTGCTGTGCCACTCAGTGACCCTACAGCAAAGTCAGAGTGAAAGGAGAGAGAAAATGTAGTACATGGTAATGGAGAAATAAGAAAGGAGGGAGTTGCGATCAGCAATGGCAACATTGGAAAAATATGGAAGTAACTTTTGCAATGGACTTACCATAAAGAATGTGATCCACCCATGACAGAGTTGTTTGTGTTGGAACAATGACTGAAGCACATTTTTTGTTATTATTATTTGGGGGAGGGTTCAGGGCAAATCGGGCTGGGTGGCCTGCCTGGGGCCACATAGCGGGGTGATCTTTGGGTGTCTGAGGCCAGATTTGGACCCAGGTGCTCCTGGCTCAAGGGCCAATGCTCTGTCTGCCACCCAGCCACCCCTACTATTATTACTATTTTATTTCATTTTGGGTCTTTGTTTCCCTTCTTTTTGGTTTTTGTAGGGCATGGGGATCAGGTGGCTTGCATGTCACATGGCTGGGTGATTGCTGGGTCTACGGGGTCTATATGGGCTCAGGTGCTCTTGGCTCCAGGGCTGGTGCTTCATCCATTGTGCCACCTGGCCATACCTATAACTATTACTATTTTTTATTTTTATTTTTTTCTCTCCCCTTTACTTTATTGCCCAAGCAAGTCTATATTCATGGGAGGGAGGGGTATTTTGTTTACTCTTAAACAAGAATATTTTATTAATGTAAAAAATGAGAATTAAAAAAAATTTTTAAAAATAATCCCAACGCCTGCTTCTGTTGAGATTTCCCTTTGCCAGAAGTTCCTTTTGGTCCTCTTGCACCCCACAGGGCATATCATTGACTATCAAATTGAATCTTGAGGTAAGATGCTGAATCATCCAACCTTCTGCTTCTCTCACTTCTTTCCAACCACTGTCTTCTGCCTAGACTCATTCCTCAGTGATTAACCTACTCACAGCCCACTATACTCCCTCCGTCACAGTGATTCAGAAACCTTGGTTTACATTGTACAAACCCTACTTCCCATCTCCCATTGTCCACCCCTTACATCCATCACCTTCAGCCTACTCCATAAAGTCCTAATCAAGATCTTACTTGCCCTTAAATTGTGTTCTCTAGAAAATCTGTTCCACAGTTAAGAAACTTACTTTCCTCTTAAAACTTCTTTTCCAGCTCTATATTTTCTGGTTCTCATTGAGACCTGACTCCCTCTTAGTTAGACTGTATCCCTGTTCTTCTTATCCCTCATTGACTGTACTTTCACTCATATTCCTAAATCACTGATCTAGGTGAGGGAATTGGAATACTTCTCACTCTCCATTGTCCTTCTATCACTGTCACTCAGAAATCTCTCTTAATTACAGTTTTGTTGAATTTAAATTTATCATCCAGTCAAGATTCTTTTATCTATTGTTTACCAAATCCAGATGCTCTGTTTCTTAAAAAACAGCAGGGACAAATAATGGGCATAGTAGATAGAGCACCAGCCCTGGAGTCAGGAGGACATGAGTTCAAATCTGACCTCAGACACTTAATACTTGCTAGCTGTGTGACCTTGGGCAAGTCACTTAACCCCATTGCCTTAAATAAAAATAAAAAAATTTTTGAAGGGGAAGGCAGAGCCAAGATGGTGGCATGAGAACAGTCTTACCTAGGTGTTCTCTTTAAAATATTTCAAAAATCATAAAATTATGACTCTAACTAAATTTTTGAGAGAGAACCCATAGAAAGATCCAGTGAGGCATTTCTTCATCCCAAAGTAACCTGAAAGATCATGGGTAGGTTATGTTCCATGGGGTTGGAGAGTGCAACAGAGCAACTGAGAATCATTATGCTGGAGCAATGGAGTTCCAGCCTTCTGGGAACAGCCCATGGGACACCTAGGTCCCTGGGAATGCTGGCTCTTGACAGCAGAATCAATCTCCTGACCTGCCAACCCAGGGGATAGCAAGCACAATTTGCCAGATCAATGGATAAAACCTCTGCCAGAGTGTGAAGCACAGGCCAGCATGACCCACCCCATCAAATCCAGATCTCAGGAAATGGAAGCAGGCCCAGAGAGCAGCCCAGCAGGAGCCACCCAGAAGCTGCTTCTAGAGCACTCAGCCCATGGAAGTTAAGGGAGTCAGGAGAGACTCTCAGGGTCTCACTTCTGTCCCTGGGAGAGGACCTTGGGGCTTTGTCCATATTCAGACCCAGGTCACAGTCTGGGCTCCCATTGCCATAGAGTAAGGACCCTCCTCATAGTCCAGGGCAGAGGGGAGGGATTTTGATCATCCACAGACCAGAGCACAATCCAGGAGAGCAGTCAGAGCCTCCCATAAGACCATAATATTCAAAAGGTCAGGAAGCCCTAAAACCAGGGCACAGGCTGGGAAAATGAGCAAACAGAAAAAAAAAAGGAACCAGACAATCGACAATTACTTTGGTCTCATGGAGGATCAAAACATAGAACATGACAAAGTCCAAGCTTCTGCCTCTAAAGACTCCATAGCTCAGGCTATGGCAGAGCTCAGAAAAGATTTTGAAAATCAAGGAAGAGAGGTAGAGGAAAAATTGGGAAGAGAAATGAGAGCAATGCAAGGAAACCATGAAAACCAAGCCAGAAGTTTGATGAATGAGTTCCAAAAAATTCTGAAGAAAATATCATGTTTAAAACCAGTTGAAGTCAAATGGAAAAAGCAGTCAAGAAAGCTAATGAGGAGAATAATACCTTAAAAAGCAAAATTGGTCAGATGGAAAAGGAGATAAGAAAGCTGTCTGAAGAAAAAATTCCTTCAAATATAGAATGGAGCTAAAAATAAGCTGATGACTTTATGAGGAATCAAGACATAATAATTCAATATCAAAAGAATGAAAAACTAGAAGAAAATGCAAAATATCTCATTGAAAAGGCAACTGATCTGGAAAACAGATCCAGGAATGATAATTTAAAAATTATTGGACTATCTAAAAGTCATGATCAGGAAAAGAGCCTTGATCTCATTTTTAAAGAATTTTTACAGGAAAATTGCCTTGATATCCTAGAATCTGAGGACAAAATAGAAATTGAGAGATTCTATTAATCTCTGCCAGAAATTCCCCAAAAATAACTCCGAGGAATATTATAGCCAAGTTACAAAACTCCCAAATCAAAGAGAAAATATTTCAAGCAGCCAGAAGGAAGCAATTCAAATATTGTGGAGCTGTAGTCAAGATTACCCAGGACTTAGCAGCAACTACATTAAGGACTTGTAGGGCTTGGAATATAATATTCTGTAAGGCAAAAGAGCTTGGAATGCAACCAAGAATCAACTACCAAGTAAAACTGAACATCCTTTTCCAGGGCAGGGGGAAAGATGGACTTTCAATGAAATAGGGGAATTCCAAATGTTCCCATTGAAATGACCAGAGCTGGACAGAAAGTTTGATCTTCAAATACAGGACTAAGGTGAAGCAAAGAGAGTGGATGAGAAGGGCAAAATATGAGAGATTTAATGATGATGAACTACATGTATTCCTGCATGGGAAGAATATACTGATAATACTCATATGAACCCCATTCTTAGAGCAGTTAGAAGGAGATTTTATAGGCAAGGCACAGGAGAGAGATGAATTTGAACATATAATATTGTAAAAATGGAGTCAATGGGTGAAAAGGAAATGTACTGATAGAAAGGGAAGGTAGAATGGGCTAAGCTATTTCATGTAAAAGAGTCAAGAAATAGCTTTTGCAATGGTATGGAAGGGGAGAAGGTGGGGGAGTGGGAATGAGGGAAACTTCATACCCATCAGAAATGGCTCAGAGAGGAAATAACATACATACTTAATAGGGTATAGAAATCTAGAAGAAAAAGGAGAGAAAGGGGATGGGGGGAGGGGAGGAGGGATCATGGAAGGGGATAGTCAGATATAATCCAAGTTCTTTAATTTTACTTTTTGCAAGGTGGTGGGATTGGGTGGCTTGTGCCAGACCACAAGACTGGATGGTTGCTGGATCTCTGGGGTGGGATGTAGACTTGGGGTCTCCTGGCCCCAGGGACTGTGATCTGTCCATATCACACATTTGAAGAGGGACAGAGTGAAAGGAGAGAGAAAATATAGTAACTGGTAGTGGGGAGGAATGGATGGAGGAAATTACAAGCAGCAACAGCAACTGTGGAAGAATATGGAAGTAACTTCTGTGATGGACTTATTGATAAAGAATGTGATCTACCACAGAAACAGAGCTGATGGTGTTGGAACACAGACTGAAGAACACGTTTTGCTCTTCCTTTTGTGTTTTTCCTCTTTCACTTTATTTATTTTTATTTTTGTGGGGGGAAGGGCGATTATGTTTACTCTTACAACAGGACTATTTTAATGTGCAAATAAATAAAAATGTAAATTTAAAAAAATTTTTAAAATGTATGTTGAATTAAAAAAAAACAGTATGTTTCACAGGCTTCCTCTCCACTCTAATTCCTGCCCTAATATTAAGGGAGTTCAAATTATATATTGAGATTCCCTCAAACATTTCTCAATTCCTCAACCTACTCATTTTTCATGATTCATTCTTCATTGTATCCTTGATCTTACTGTCACTCATAAGTGTTCTAGTTCTATCTTAATGAACTCTGAAATTGCTTTATTTGATCATGATCTTTAAAAATTTCCATTCTTTGCTTTGCCTTAGGATCCCCAATCTTTTTCCTCATTATGACCTCCAATCCAAACCCTCTATCACTAGTTTTGCCTTTCCATGTCCCAGCCTTGCCTTAGCCTTGCCTGAGGAATGGCATCTAGGTTTCAAACCTGGATAACCAGGAGGATGGTGATTGATAATTGATAAAATTGATAATATCAGGGAGATTGAAAATATTGGGTTTAAGATGTCTAATGTATAGTTGGAGATGCAAGACTAGAGATTAACAGGCTTTGTTGTTGTTGTTCCAGGGTCATGAGTAGTCATACCCTACTGTACAACATTAACAAACCATTCACCCTTCTCTTGGTCATCCAGATTTGAAACCTAGATGTCAACCTTAAATCTTCACTCCTTCTTATTTCAACATCTAACCCTGTTAATTCTATCCACACAACATCTTTCTTATACTTTCCCCATTTCTCATCCAAAACTGTCACTTTGGCAGTACCCAAACTTATCACCTCAGATTTGGACAATTATAATAGGAATTTTGATTTCCTTGCCACAAGTCTCTCCTCTGTCAAGTATATTTTTCACTCAGTTGCCACCAGGATCTTTCTAAAATAGAGGTTTGACCATAATATGCCATTACTCATTAAGCCCTAGTAGCTCCCCATTACCTCCAGATCCAAATATTAAATATTCTAGCTTTGAAAGACTTTTTTAGTGTAAACCCTTCCTACTGTTTCAGTCTTTTAACACTCTACTAACCTCCATATATTTAATGATACAATGATACAACTGACTGACCAATCATTCTTCCCATGCACATACTCCCACTTAATGTGTTAAAGTAATGATAACAAATTCCACACCTGAAGGATAATAAGGAGAGAATTAAAAGAAATGAAAGCTATATGATTGGACTCTGGGAAAAGGGAAGAAATGTCCAAAAAATTCAAAAGTAGAGCCAGCAGGGAAACAAATAATAAATTTCTCTAAAAGAGAGACATGAAGGGGGCAGCTAGATGGCTCAGTGGATAGAGCACAAGCCCTTGAGTCAGGAGGACCAGATTTCAAATCCAGTCTCAGACACTTAATAATTACCTAGCTGTGTGACCTTGGACAAGTCACATTGCCTTAAATAAATATTTTTTTAAAAAAGGTATATGAGTGGGACAGGACAAGGAAAGGAAAAAATATACCAAATGTGTATTTAATAATTATCATGAATGTGAATGAGATGAAATCACCCATAAAATAGAAAAGGATATCAGGATTAGAGAATAAAAGGATAGTGGATTAGAAGGTAAAATCCAACAATACATAATTTTGTCAAAATACATTTAAAACATAAAAATGGGGCGGCTAGGTGGCACAGTGGATAAAGCACCAGCCCTGGAGTCAGGAGCACCTGGGTTCAAATCTAGTCTCAAACATTTAATAATTACCTAGCTGTGTGGCCTTGGGCAAGGCACTTAACCCCATTTTCCCTGAAAAAAACTAAAAAACCCCATAAAAAATCATATAGCATTAAAACACAAGGCTAGAGCAGAATTTATTATGCTTCAGGTACACTTTTTTTCTATATTTTTGCTGGATTATCAATAAAATGGAAAGTTTTATACAAATGAATTAATACTTATTAAAATAAAATATGCTAATCAACACAAAAATAGAGATTTTTAATAACCTAATTTCAGGAAAAAAAAGAAATTGAACAAGTCAATGAAGGCACTCACTTCCATAGAAAAAAGCCCTAGGATCAGATGGCTTTACAATTGAATTCTATCAAGTACCAAATAAAAACTAGATTCAATATTACATAAATTGCTTGAAAAATTAGGAAAAGAGGAATGCCCACTTCATTCTTCTATGAAACAAATAAAGTTATGACAATTAAACCAGAGACAAAGCATAGAAATAAACCATAAACCAATATCCGTAATTAATTTTAATGTGAAAACATTGAATAATATATTATCATAATGGCTGTAACAATTTATTTCAAAAGAGTATCTACAATGACTCAGTGGGTTTGATACATGAAAACTTAATGTTTGTATGTTCAGTTGTTAAGTATAATAGTAAAAATAAGTTGATTATAGGTGATGGAAATGTCTTTAGCAAAATATAAAATCCATTTTTTGGTTAAAAAACCAATACAAAGGGGCAGTTTGGTAGCAGTGGATAGATTATTGATCCTGCAGTCAGGAGAACCTGAGTTCAAATTTGGTCTCAGACACTTTCTACTTTTTTAGCTGTGTGATCTTGGGCAAGTCACTTAATTCCATTGTCCCACAAAATAACAACAATGAAGATACAATATATAGGAATTCATGGTCCTTTCCTTAATATGGAAAATAAAAATTATCTAAAACTAGGTCAATGGATAAATTCTAGAGTTCTTCCTAAGAACAAGGGTAAAGAAAGGGTAGAGAAGATCACCATTATTATTTGATATAAATGCTTTAAATGGCTATAGGTTGCAATTAAAATTAAGGGATAAAGACTGAAGGATTCAGACTAGGAAAAGAACAAACAAAATTATTATTTTTTGCAACTGATGTGTTATTTTATTTAGGGAATGATAATCCTAAATTCAACCAAAATTAATTGAAAGAAGTTTTTACTTGTGCTTAATAAGGCTATAAAGTAATTTCAACCCAATCATTCACTTTTAGTATACTGTATACTATCACCAAAACTAATAGCAAAGAGATGAAAAGAATGTTCAATCAAAATAATTACAAATATAAATATTCTACCTACAAAACATGCACAAGCACTTTATATGTAACTTCAATACATGTTATGGAAAAATGCATAATTAATCATGTAGAAATGTCATTTGCTCATGGGTAAATTGTGCCAAAATGATAAAAATGGCAATACTTGACTTAATTTACCTATTCAGTGACATTACACATATAAACTTGTAAAGAAGCAAGCAGTAAATATAATAAAACTCATCTAAAGTAATCAAGGTCAATGATCTCCAGAGAAATTATGAAAAAGAGAAAATAAAAATAGGAATGTAACAGTTCTAAGTAATAAAATATAGTAGAATACAAAAATCATCTGAATTATTTGATACTGGTTAAAAAATAAGGAAAATCATCAGTGGACTAGAATAGGTACAAAATGTACAGCTAGTAGCTGAATTTTATTAAAGTACTATAATATTCAGTAGTCAGAGTTTCTAAGTATCCATCATTTGCCAAAAACTGTTGGAAAAACTGGAAAGTTATTGGCCCCAAGATTTCACATTGTAAGTCAAGATAATTTTCAAATTATTACATGACTTAAAAATAAAAGATCATTTCATAAGTAAATTAAAGGAGAGAAGGAAATATTTTGCAACTCTAGATTCAGGGAGAATTCATGACCCAAAAATGAACTGAGAGGATCTCAAAAGATAAAAGGAACAATTTTGTTTATAACAAATTAAAAAAATATATACAAAAATAATCAATGAAGTTTAGAATAGAAGGCAGACAGTTAACAGGGGAAAATTTTGCATCATGTTAATCTTTTTAGTCATTTAAGACAAATCTGACTCTTTGTGACACCATTTGGGTTTTTCTTGGCAAAGATACTGCCATTTCCCTCTCCAGCTCATTTTACTGAATAGGAAACTAAAGAAAATAGGCTTAAGTGATTTGGCCAGGGTCATGCAGCTAGTAGGTATTTGAAACTATATTTGAGCTCAAGAAGAGGAGTCTTTCTGACTCCAGGACCAACACTCTATCCATCATGCCACCTAACTGCTCATGCCGGGTTACCCTGTGCCAGGGTCTCCCATGCCAGTGTCTCCCAATCAATTCCAAAGTTCTCAAGAGAGATCTTGAGAGTGAGTCTCCCCTTCCCCCCAATTCTCCATGATTTCTTAATCTGTGTGAGTTCTTTATAAAATAATCATTTTTGGCAAGTATACATTTGGCATTCAAAGTGGTTAGTCCATTATAGTAAAGTTTGTATGTTTGGCAGTTTAGTTTGAGAAAAATCTCAGTGTCCTACTAGATGATCTTAGAATCTTCTTAAGACAATTTTAATGGAATTGATTCAGTTTCCTGACATGGCACTGGCAGACTATCCAGGTTTCACAGACATATAGCAATGAGATCAACACAATGGCTCTGTTGACCTTCAGCTTGGTAGTCAGTCTAATGCCTCTTCTCTCTGAAGGCCTCCCAAATACTGAACAATGCATGTGTCAAGCTCACTGTCAATATGTAACTCCTTGGAAAGGACATTGTCAAGGTAAGTGAACTTGTCCTCAGGAATCAAAACATCTCCATTTGATGTGATTGATGGTTCCACATATGGATGGTGTGGTGCTGGTTGATGGAGACCTGTGTATTCATGGTGTTAATTGTTAGACCAAAATTGGCACAAACAGCAGAGAATTGATCCATACCTTTCTTGCTTATAACCTTCAGAGTACTACATTGAATGAACAATCATCCTCAAACAGAATACCACTCACTAATACTTCTTCCATTTTAGTCTTGGCTTGTAGCCTTTTCAAGTTGAAGAATTTACCATCAGTGTAGTAGTTGACATTGATTCTGTATTCATTCTCAGTGAAGGTATTTGATAACATGGTAAATTATAAGAAATGATGAAAGGAACAATTTCAGAGAAACTTGGGAAGGCTTGTATTCAGTAATGTAATAAAGGAGAAGTGATGATCAGTTCAGGTACAGGCAATAAGGGGCACATTGAGGAGTGCATATCCTAATAAAACAATCCCTTTCTCAACAGATTCTGGTGAAATAGCAGAACTTAATTACTAAGATTAAGATATTTGCAATCCTTGGATATCTAGGCAGGGAGAAAGAATTTGAGATGGGGAGAAATAGAAGGAGTTCCCCAGGAATCACTACCCTAAGATCCAACCTTAAGATTTTCCAGAACCTGATATTGGACAGTCTGAGTAGGTTAAGAAGAGTTGTGATGGGGAAAACAGTCATGGGGCATTTCATTAATAGAATTTTAAATCTAAATGATGCCATTTCTTTTTAATTTGGGGATAATTATATTTGTTTTATTTTAATTTTTTTGCTTTATTAAGTATGCAAAGTTCATCAAAAGAACACTTGCTGTCTCTTCTACCTGTTATTATTTGTTTCATTTCAAGATTATTACTGAAAATAATTTTGTTCCATAGAGTATGTTTATGTGAAAAAAATTATCTTCTCTGGCTATCAAATACACTAGTGTTTGCCATTGGTGGTATCAAGTAATATAGAATGAAAGGATCCAAAAGAATCATTTATATAATTACATTATGAAGAAGAAAAAATTGAGAAGACTTAAGAAATATCAAAACAATGATCTACCTTATCTCCAAAGGACCTATGATGAAATATGCCACCCTTCTCTTGACAGAAAAATGATGACTAATATATGGGTTTGACTTGCTTAACTACAATGGTTTTGTTTTTCTTTTTTCTTTTTGGTGGGTAGGGGGATGTTGCTAGTAATATTACTATTGTCCAAAAAAAGGAAAAAAAGAAAAGTTTCTCACTTTTTTTTGTTTTAATGTACAGAAGTGAATAAAAAATGTTTAGAAGGAATTATAAATGAATACGGAAAGTTCAAAAGTGTCTGTTAAATTTGTTATCTAATGGGGTGGCTAGGTGGCATAGTGGATAAAGCACCGGCCCTGGAGTCAGGAGTACCTGGGTTCAAATCTGGTCTCAGACACTTAATAATTACCTAGATGTGTGGCCTTGGGCAAGCCACTTAACCCCGTTTGCCTTGCAAAAACCTAAAAAAAATTATCTACTTCAAAAGGAAAGAAGATTATATATAATAGAGATTCAGATTTTTGTTGAATATGGATGTGCTCAATTTATTTGGTTTTCATTAAGTTCAGAATAAAGTTGTGTAAATTTTAAAAGTGAGAGACTGAGATTTGAAGGTCCAGGAACCAATCCTCAATCACCATGGTGATAATGGGCAAGGTAATACTGCTCCTAGTGGTTTCAATAACCACTCCCAAAGATTGGGGGGGGGGGGGGGAAAGAGTTGGAAACTTGAAAGAGTAACAGGTTAATTAAATTCCAGAGCTTTTAATACTGCTCAAGAATCTTTAGTGGCTCCCTATTTCTACTAGGATTTAAACCAGACACTACTGTTTGATATTTAAAGGGAAAATGGAGTATAAAGAAACTAGACTCTCTGGTGTGAAGGCTTGACAAGTCCTTTTCTTTTTAAATTTAATTTTAAATGTTTTAATATATGAAAAAAGCAAGCATTTACATAACATAGTATAATTAAAAATATGGTTGCACATGAAATTATAAACCTATTATGTATAACTTACTATTTCCTTTACACATATAATAAAGTTACTATGATATAAATTAAAACAACCTTGAGATATCATTTGGCCAAGTCCTTTTCAAGGTTGCTCATCCACTTTTGGTATTCAAGCTATCAACTGTCAACAGTCAATCACAGCATCACAAAACTTATGCATACAAAGTTCATTACAAGAGAAATGAACATGCATGTGGAATGCACAGGGTTTCTCTTCTTTACAGAGGTTTATGTCTTTATGATAGCAGAACAAAAGGAGGAGGAGCTACAAGGAAGAAGTGTAACATGGGAGGCATGAGGAGAAATAAGATGATGGCAAAAACTCTTATTTTTTTCCCTTGGGAACTGCTAGAGTATGAAGATAAAAGAGTCTACTTATTTTCAAAGGACCCAACTGCACAAGCAATATCCCAGCTTCACACAAACTGGTTGCCACCAGTCTTGCCTCCTAAGGACACAAAGTGTCCAGTTTGGGGTGCATCAACAAATTATGTCAATGGGATGGCTTCTTCCTTTACACATTCAGGGCCTCCTGCATGCTCTTGGTCTAATGTTTCTGGAAAATATGGCAACTCAAAAAGAAATTCAGGGACCCCTTAACAGACCTTATATCATCTAACTCCTACCTTTTGTTCAAAAAAGTTGATACTCAAATAAGTAGCATATACAGTGGCCACACTCCAGTAGACCTGTTGGGCAGATGGGCCAAACCAGGTTAAAGGGAAATGACAGTGCCCAGACCCATTAGTATGTTACAAGGATGTCTACCCCAAGCATGTAGACTTCATGAAGTAGAGTCAACAGATTAGAACAATTTGTTCGTTCTAATAGTCATGGAGGTGGTTAAAACATACACACTGTCAAATAGAGCACTTAGAGCTTAGTCAGACATCTAACAAACTTTTGGTTAGTGCTCTGGAGTCTTCCAAAGTCACAGACATCTCAGAGAAGTTGACTATCAGAAGGATGATCTGAAGGCATGGGCTGGTATGCCAGAAGACATAAACAAAATCGAAGGTAAAATGTTTATTTGATTATTTTACAAAATGTCCCAAACTTTGATGTTTTGATTATCAATCTCCTGTGAAAGTATGATAGGATTTATGTTACCATTACAGTCTGTCAGTATTTACCAAATATTTATTAAGCACCTGCTATATGTTAGGCATTGTGATATTTCATATTTTAAGTCTTTATCCATGCACATTTATAAGCTTCTGAGTCTTAATCATTTTCTTTGTGAAAAATAAATAAATACCTGAACTATAATTGATTTTTATATCATACCATTCTACTTGTATATTGTATTTTCTACTCCTTTTTAGGAAAAAACCCCTTAGATTTAGGTCAGATCTAATTTTTCCTGTGACATTTTCCCTAGAGCTTCAGAGCAGAAACATTGAATCAGAAAGCAAGAAAGAAAGACTGACTCTTCACTCTTTAAAGGCAAGGCACTATGAGGACTCCATCCAGTCAAGTCAGTGCATGTCATCCCAGAGATAGGCCCTAAGTGAGAGAACAAACACTCTGTGTTCCTTGGGCTTCCATTGGGCAGTTGTTATATTTTCTTATTTGTGTTTGTGTTGTTTATTTTTGTTTTTGTTTTTAGATTTTTGCAAGGCAAACAGGGTTAAGTGGCTTGCCCAACGCCACACAGCTAGGTAATTATTAAGTGTCTGAGACCAGATTTGAACCCAGGTACTCCTGACTCCAGGGCCAGCGCTTTATCCACTATGCCACCTAGCCGCCCCTGTGTTTGTGTTGTAAAATGTGAGTCCATGAAAGGCAAAGACTGCTATCAGTTTTGTTTTTGAATATCAAGTGCCTGGCATGTTGTCTGATATATAGAAGGAGCTTAATAAATGTTTACTGAATCATGGAGCATAGACTTAGAGTTAGAAAGAATCTTAGAAGCTTTAAGTTCAACCCCTCTTATTTTAGAGATAAGGAAACTGGAACCCAGGGAGGAGAAGTAATTTCTTTTACACTTCACTACCTAGCATCTGTGCTAAATAAAGGAATATACTGGGAGAAGTAAGTCCATACCTCAGTATGAGTTGATTTTCATAATGGTTGTACACACAATTGGGAGACATGCCTCTAAAGAGGCAACTATTGTTGTTTTTGTTGCCCTTCATTCTCAAAGAAGACCATGGTATCAGGGAGATGACACCATGAGTTGAATTTGATTGAGAGGGTACTGTGCTATGCCAGTCTCACTTGCTCTTCTGGAGATATTGGATTCCAGTGGCCAGATAGTTATCTATATAATCTTGAATAAATCACTCAAGTGACATCTGTCTGCCTCAGTTTCCTATCTGTAAATTATGAGTAAGATTGTCCCAGGATTGCTGGGATAGCGAATGTCATAGTATTTGAAAAGCACTATGCTGACACCTAGTAGAGCCTTCATAAATATTTGTTTCTTTCCCTTGCCTGGTGTCATGGTCTTCTTTAAGAATGAAGGGTAAACATCATCATCATCCCTAATACCATGCCTTTGTTCTTCCTATTCACCTTCACCCTGTGCACAAGCTTTATGAAAAGCTCAGTTCAAATGCTATCTCCTACAGCAGGATTTTCTTAATATCCAGGTTTGATAGTGCCAATCCCCATCCCTTCACTTTAGACTTATGTGGATAGTTTTATTTGCTTATTTTTTAATTTTTGACCACCAGGTGTCAGTGATGAGCATAATCTGTTGAGCTATCTGTCTTACATTGAACCAATTAAGTATATTCTGTCTATGCTTTTCCCTTCCAAATCTTTTCTATCCTGAATGAGCCTTCAAGGAAAAGGAAAGAAATGTTGGCCACTTCATAGTTAATTTATTTCACCAGGCTGTGTTCACAAATACTATGAACATATGAGGCTCCAAGGCATTGTTCCTCAAATAAATTGTCTTTCAAAATGCTAATATTATCAAACCCCCAGCCAGAAATCTCAGTGTGGCAAAGTTAGCTCATGTTTTATGGTTAAAACAAAACAAATGCTAACATTTTAAATCTGCGACCCTTTTAGGTCCTCCTTCTTCTCTCCTAAGTTTCCATTCTTCCTATCTGTAAACAGAATAGGCACAGACTTAAATGATTATCCAGATAGTAATACATAAATATTCATATTCAAAAAGATATTCAAAACCATGAAGCTTGGGGCAGCTAGGTGGCGTAGTGGACAAAGCACTGGCCCTGGAGTCAGGAGTACCTGGGTTCAAATCTGACCTCAGACACTTAATAATTACCTAGCTGTGTGGCGTTGGGCAAGCCACTTAACCCCATTTGCCTTGCAAAAACCTAAAAAAAAAAAAAACAACAAAGCTGAAAGAGATGGCCATTTTAAAAATGGCTGTGGGCTTCTGATGGAGGTGGGGGTGTTGTGAGGTTTCTTAAGAGGCTGATGGTCTCCCCTCCATCTAGTTTTCTATTATCAAATATGGAAAGCAAGGGAATAATCTGGCCAGTTACAAAGCAATATCACTAGAGGTCTTGGTTCTACATCTCAGATGTTAATACCAAACCTCAGATTCTCTTTTGCTGGGGATGACAGTCCATGATATCATTCAGCTCAACATTTGATGTTCCCTTCAACATAAGGAACAAATCCCACTCTAGTTGGATGTAGAACTTTCTCTGAGCTGTGCCATTTTTTCTCCCTCCTGACCCTCTTGTCTCTTGATAACTGGTTTGATTTGTCTCTAATGCCAGATTTCTTCAAAATCAGACTAAAACAAAGGGCAGCTAGGTGACACAGGAGATAGAGCACCAGCCCTGAATTCAGGAGGACCTGAGTTCAAATGTGACCTCAGACACTTAAAAATTTCCTAGCTATGTCACTTTGGGCAAGTCAATTAACCCCATTACCTTGCAGAAACCAAAAAAAACATACTCAAACAGCTAATTTGCTAATTTGGAGAACGCTTCCTGTGGAAACTAGAATTTTAAATGGGGTTTGAAGGAATCCAGGAAATCAAGAAGGTAAGGATAATGAAACAGATTTCTTTTGGCAGAGAAAATATCCAGATCCAAGAGATGGAGTGTCTTATTTAAGGAAAAGAAAGAAGTCTAGTGTCACTGTATTCAAGAGTATGGATGTTCAAGAAGGACTAGCACCTCTGTTTTTTTTGGGGGGGGTATTGACCCCTTCTTAGATCCGCTCATCCACCTTTAGTGTTTACCTTTACCCAACTTTCACCTCTGGCTCCAAGAAACTGAGGCATGCCCAGTGGTCACAACTTGGAGAAAACCATCTCAGCAGCCAGTATCACACCTGTTGGTGAGCCAGGGAGGGTGTCCATCCCAAGCATGTGAAGATTTTCCCTGGAAAAAAGTTCAAGAGAGCAATTTGTTCTTTGAAGGTGGCTGAAGCAGGCACTGTGGAGTACATAAAGTTTGGTCTCGTATTGAAGATATTAAGGTCACCCACCTTAGGCCAGTACTAGTCACCATGACTTTTGTCTTGTAATTCTGAAAAAGCAAGGAAAGACAGCTTTGTGCAACTCTGCCTCACTTAAATCCAACAGGCTCTCCTTGATGTTACTGATCCTCTTTGAAAATAAAAGAAATGGGGGCGGCTAGGTGGCATAGTGGATAAAGCACCGGCCTTGGAGTCAGGAGTACCTGGGTTCAAATCCGGTCTCAGACACTTAATAATTACCTAGCTGTGTGGCCTTGGGCAAGCCACTTAATCCCATTTGCCTTGCAAAAAAAAAAAAAAGAAAGAAAGAAAAGAAAAGAAATGGGGTGGCTAGGTGGTGCGGTGGATAAAGCAACATACCTACAGTCAGGAGGACCTGAGTTCAAATCCAGCCTTAGACACTTAATGCTTACCTACCTGTGTGACCTTGGGCAAGTCGCTTAACCCCATTGCCTTGCAAAAAAATACTAAAAAACAAAGAAAATGAAAGACAAACCATGGCTAGCTGTGTGACACTGGACAAGTCACTTAAGCTTCCTCAAGACTCAAATTCTTTTTTTTTTGCAAGGCAAACGGGGTTAAGCGGCTTGACCAAGACCACACAGCTAGGTAATTCTAGGTAATTATTAAGTGTCTGAGACCGGATTTGAACCCAGGTACTCCTGACTCCAGGGCTGGCGCTTTATCCATTATGCCACCTAGCCACCCCCAAGACTCAATTTCTTTATTCATAAATTGGAATATTGATAACCTAACTGGTGTCATATAGTTTTTGTGAGAATCAAATGACATAATATATAAATAATATTATATATACATAAATAAAGTAGCTTGCAAATCTTGAATCTTTATACAAATATTTATTATTTTTATTTCTGACTCAGAGGACCTGCATTAGAACAGTTAGCCCTCTGTTCCAGGCTTCCCTCATTGAAATGCTAGCTATGTGACCCTGGCTAAGTCACCTCTTCTGCCATCTTCTTCACATCTAAGTTTCAGATGAATACCTTTTCTGAATCAATAGGATGAATTTCTTTTTTTTCTCTTTCTTTCTTTTGTTTTTATTAAATTTACTTTTTATTCTCATTTTGTACAATTTTTTTACATTAATAAAATATTCTTGTTTACAAGTAAACAAAATACCCCCCTCCCATGAGTATAGATAAACTTGCTTGGGCAAAAAAAGTAAAGGGGAGAGGAAAAAAATTAAAATTAAAAAAAATGGTAATAATTGTAGGTAAGGCCAGGTGGCGCAATGGACGAAGCACCAGCCCTGGAGCCACGAGCACCCGAGCCCATATCCAGCCTCGTAAACCCAAAAATCACCCAGCTGTGTGACATGCAAGCCACCCGATCCCCACTGCCCTGCAAAGACCAAAAAACAAGGGAAAAAAAGACCCAAAATAAAATAAAATTTTAATAATAGTAGGAGTGGCTGGGTGGTAGACAGAGCATTGGCCCTTGATCCAGGAGTACCTGGGTCCAAATCCAGTCCCAGAATCCCAAAGATCACCCTGCTATGTGGCTGCAGGCAGGCCACCCAGCCCCATTTGCCCTGCACCCTCCCCCAAATAATAATAACAAAAAATGGGCTTCAGTCTTTGTTCCAACACCAACAACTCTGTCACGGGTTGATCACATTCTTTATGATAAGTCCATCACAAAAGTTACTTCCATATTTTTCCAATGTTGCCATTGCTGATCGCAACTCCCTCCTTTCTTATTTCTCTACTACCATGTACTATATTTTCTCTCTCCTTTCACTCCGACTCTGCTATAGGGTCACTGAGTAGCACAGCAGACAGATCCCTGGTCCTGGGGCCAAGAAGCCCTGAGCCCCCATACCACCCCTTAGGCCCAGAATCCACCTGGCCCTTTGGTCCTGGACAGGTCTTCCAATCCCAGCCCCTTGCAAGAAGTAAAAAAGAAAATGTGTTATATCTGACCACTCTCCCCCCATGGTCCATCCTCTCCTCCTTTATTCACATCCCCACACCTTCCCCCTGCTCCCCCCCTCCTTCTTACTCCAGATGTCTATACCCCATCGAGTATATATGCTGTTTCCTCTCCTAGCCATCTCTGATGAGAGCAAAGGTTACCTCATTCCCCCTTGCCTCCCCCTTCCATATCATTGCAATAGCTCATTGTAATTAAAAAAGAATCTTATTATGTGAAGTATCTTGGACTATTCCCCCTCTCCTTTTTCTTTCTCCCATTCCATTTCCCTTTTTTTCTATTGACTCCATTTTTACACCATATTTTATCTTCGAATTCAGCTTTCTCCTGTGCTTCAACTATAAAAGCTCCCTCTACCTGCTCTATTAACTGAGAAGGTTCATATGAGTATTATGAGTGTCATTTTTCTATGCAGGAATACATGCAGTTCATCCTCATTAAGTCCCATATTTCCCCCCTCTCCTCCAATCTCCATGCTTTGCCTGAGTCCTGTATCTTAAGATCAAACCTTCTGTTCAGCTCTGGCCATTCCAAAAGGAACCTTTGAAATTCCCCTGGTTCATTGAAAGTCCATCTTTTTCCCTGGAAGAGGACATTCAACCTTCCTGGGTAGTTCATTCTTGGCTGCATTCTAAGCTCTTTTGCCTTCCGGTATATTGTATTCCAAGCCCTACAAGCTTTTAATGTAGTTGCTGCTAAGCCCTGTGTGATCCTGACTGCAGTTCCATGATAATTGAACTGTGTCCTTCTGGCTGCTTGTAATATTTTATCTTTGACTTGGGAGTTCTGGAACTTGGCTATAATATTCCTAGGGGTTGGTTTTTTGGGATCTCTTTCTTGGGGGGATCGGTGGATTCTCTCTGTTTCTATTTTGCCCTCTGCTTCTAGAATATCAGGGCAATTTTCCTGTAGTAATTCTTTGAAAATGATGCCAAGGCTCTTTTCCTGATCATGACTTTCAGGTATTCCAATAATTTTTAAATTATCTTTCCTAAGTCTGTTTTCCATATCAGTTGTTTTTTCAATGAGATATTTCACATTTTCTTCTAATTTTTCATTTTTTTGGTTTTGAAGTATTGATTCCTGATTTCTGGTAAATTCATCAATCTCTTTGATTTCTGCTCTTTGTCTGAAGGATTTGTTCTCCTCCGAGAGTTTTCTTATCTCTTTTTCCATCTGGGCAATTTTGCTTTTTAAGGCATTCTTCTCCTCAATAACTTTTTGAACCATTTTATCCATCTGACCTAAGCTGGTTTTTAGCATGCTATTTTCTTCAGCATTTTTTTGGATTTCCTTGACTAAGCTGCTGACTTCATTTTCATGTTTTTCCTGCATCTCTCTCCTTTCTTTTCCCAGTTTTTCTTCCAACTCCCTCATTTGATTTTCAAAGTCTTTTTTTGAGCTCTGTCATAGCCTGAGCCCAATTTCTGTTTTTCTTGGAGTCTTTAGATGCAGGAGCTTGTGCTTCCTCATCTTCAGACTGAGTATTTTGATCCTTCTTGGGCTCATTTGCAAAATATTTCTCAATAGTCTTCCTTTCGTTTCTCTGCTTGCTCATTTTCCCAGCCTAAGCCTGTTTTGGGGTGATTCCTGAGCTTTTGGGACACTCCCACAAGGGTCTCAGTGTGTGAGGCTCTGTCCTCCCTCCTGGTCTGTGAATGACCATAAGCACACGCTCTGCCACGGGGCTGAGGTTGGGGGGGGGTCCCTACTGTTCTATTGGGGGAGGCTTAGACTGCAATCAGTATCTGAATTTTGTCAGAGCCCCAAAGTCCTGTTCCAGAGGCAGAGGACAGAACTCTGTGGTCTCTCTTTACTCCCCTCCCTAGGTTCAATGGGCTCATGCCCTGGGGGCTCCTGCTTACCAGCTCCCCCTGCTTCTATTTCTGTATCTGGGCTTCAGAAAGACCAAGCTGCTTGCTGTGTGCCCTGAGGGCTGGGTTCCATGTGCTTGTTCTGGCAGAGGTCCCCCACTGTTCCCCCACTTTGTGCCCGGTGCTCCCTGGGGTGCAGCTCAGGAGACTCTCCCGCTGCTGTGAACTGTGACTCCCAGCTCCCTGGGGCTTCCTCCAGGAGGTTGAAGTTCTTTGGCTCTGGCGGGCCACCCCTCTGGTGGGCCGCCCTTCTGACCCTGGGGAGCAGAGCCTTTCTGCTCCTTTCCAGGTTACCTTGAGTAGGAGAACTGCCTCACTGGGTCCCTCTGTGGGTTCTGTCTCTCTAAAGTTTAGTTAGAGTCCTTAGCTTATGTGTTTTATCAGAGAGCTCCTAAGACTGGATCCCTTCTTGTTGCCATCTTGGCTCCACCCCCCTATATTCTAATAGGATGAATTTCAATACCAGGAGGGCTCTTATTTAGATGACATCAAAGGCAGATCATATAGCTATTCACCCAATTTTTGGTCATTAACTTTGCTTCCACATTTTCCTGTAAAACTTCAATGCATCTATGATCTAAATAAAATTAAATGAGTGCTAAGAAGCCCTGATGTGATGTTCCCTGGCCCCCTCCCTTGCTAAATTTTCAAACTTCAAACTAATATCCAGTTGAAAAACCAAGGACTTGGTGGACTCTGGCTACCTAATGTATATATTCCTGTCAGTTCCCACCAACAGTGAACTAATGTGAGATGTATGATCAAAGGTTTTCTATACTTCACTATTGGTTGTTGAGGAAAATAATGAATCTACAGTCAGATGATTTCGGTTCAAATCCCACCTCTGCCATTTGCTTTTATGAAACTTGGCAAAATCCCTTCTCTTTAGAACTCAATTTATCATTTGTAAAATATGGGAAAGCGGATTAAATGAATTTCCAAGATTTCTTCCAGCTCTAAAGTTATAATTCTGTATTACCTTCTCTGGGTCTCTATCTTTTGTCCATAAAAGTAGGGATAGACTACATGACCCTAAGGTCCCCCCCCCTTTTTTTCAGAGCTGTGGCCAATAGACTTATGTTGATACTGAGTGAAATTGGAATTTGTCACAGATAATGATGACAATGAAAATCAGTGAGGTTAAGAAGGCTATTTCTTGAATACATAGTCCTAGTTTCCCTTACAACATAGAGTCTATTAGATTGGGAAGAGGGAAAGACTAGCTTTGAAAGCAAGTCTGATGGATAAAAAGTCAAAATGGAAGAAATGACTTTCAGGGGAATCAGAAATGCCATCATTCTATGGGCTATTTGAAAGATCCTTCTCCTCTCTCTAAGGAGCATCATAGTCATAGTCAGTATTTTATAATAGAAGGAAGAACAGAGGAAATGGAGACTAGAAGATAGGAAACCACATATTGTCATCTCTTTGTCACCAGTATCTCCTTTCATTTCTCCTCAATCAAAGAAAGTAAATGAGCTGAAGATGAGAGTCAAAACAGCTGTGCTGAAGCTAGAACCAGAGTTCATTTAGTAGACATCCCCTATTTTACAATTGGGGAAATGGAAGCCCAGAGAGGAGGAGAGTGTGCCCTTTTTTAAAGGGCAGGTCAAAAAAATTCTGTGGTAGGGAGGAAGTTACTAAACTAAGGAACCAGAGGGCCCTCATTAAAGTTCTTATTTTCAAAATCAAATTCTGCCATCATTTATGTAATTTGGGGTAAGTTACTTGGAATCCCTAAATATCAGTCTTCTCTCTAAAAGGAAGAATTTAGATGTGAATGCCTTCCAGATCCCTTCCAAATCTGAATCAATTAACCATTTGGCTTTGCCAAATGAAATCCTTTTCATTTTCTGACCACATACATGCATGCATGTATATGTATTATATATGTAAACTTGTAAATATATGAAGAATATATATTATTATTTACACTTATAGATATGAAATATAAACATGTATATGTGTGTATCCATGTGTATATATCCTTTTTCTTCCCACCCTCCTCCTTTTCCTCCTCCTCCTCCTCCTCCTCCTCCTAGCCAATCAATCCTCAATAATGCTCCAGTCATGTCATTGTTCTTACTTCCTTTCTATGGGAGAAAGTAACTGCACTGTGCTCCTGAAGTGGCTACAAATTTGTGTTATCAGTCCTCATTTGGATCCTCACTACTGTGTGGAACATCATTTGTTCTTTGTTGATTGACTACCTTACTTCTCAAAGGAGTTCTAAATTTTCCTCTATCCTTCATATCCCAGCCAAAATCCACCCTTCTAATGGAGCCTTTTCCACCTCTTCCTAATTCTAGTGTGTTCCTTTCATTGATAAACTCCAGTTTATTCTATGTATATTTTATTTGGATGTAAATTATGTGAATTATGTTTCACCTTTTTTTCATTATATAAGTTCATAGAACAATGCTGAGCTCCTGGGAAAATATTTATTGACTGACTGACAGATACCATTATACAATGAAAAGGGTATTATATTTAGAGTCAGAGGACCTGTGTAGGAAGCATAGGTGTATCACTTACTCTCTGAGTGTGACTTTGGTTTTTATCTCTCCTCCTCTCTGGGCTTCCATTTCCTGAACTGTAAAATGAGGGGAGGTCTACTAAATTAACTCTATGGTCCAATCTAGATTCAGATCTTGGATTCTAGAATTCCCATGCTACTGGAACCAGTTTGACTACTTCTCTCTCTTTCTCTCTCAGCAGACGTCACCCCCCCCCAACTTCTCTAAGAAAATTGAAGCCATCGGTCCCAAGCTATTCCGTCTCACCTCTTCACAACTTAAAATCCCACCATATCTTCTCTTCTCTTATCCTTTACTTTAAGGTAGCATTGTTTACTTAAGGAGGAAGTGACCCTTATCTTACCAATCCCTAAAACTTTGTTTTCAATGCCATCTTTTTCAAGCTCCTGCAGACTTTTTCCTCCTTGATCATTCTTTCATCTTTTTTCTCTTATCTATTGGTTCCTTCCTTCTCCATCATCTAGACACATGCACAGATGTTTTCTATTAAAAAAATTTACTTTACTCTGCCATTGCTTCTATCTCTTCTCTCTCTTCCTTTTTCACTCCTAAACTCTTAAGAGTTGTTTAAGAATTATCTATGCTTTTGTCACCACTTCACCACCCACATATGTTTCCTCTCCTCACAGTTTGACTTCTTTCCACACCACTCAGTGAAGCTCCTTCTCCAAGGTTACCAGTAATCCCTTCATTGCTAAATATGATGACCTTTTAGACTTTTGTCATTAATTATTCTCTGGATCATGCTTTAGTTTTCAACACTTAGCAACCACCTCTCATACTAATTTTGTTTTTTCCTCCAGATTTCCAGAATGTAGTGTTCTTCTGAGTCAGCTTATCCTTTTTCTCTTTTGCTGAGTCATAATTCAACCTCTTCCATTCCCTAATCTTTGTTCCAAGCTTTGACCTGGACTCACTTCTTTGCCATTCTATATGATCTTTCTTATTTTTCTCTTTCTATCAGTTATATTTTTAAAGTTACCAACTTTTTAAACTGGAATATTTCAGCAAAGAGAAAGAAAAAAAGATATATTTGAAACCAGGAATTTCAATTAAACAGATTGTCTTAAGGGTATATTAATTTAACGTGCTATAACTACTGCTATCATGGTCATCTCTTCCCTTTCTAGACTTTTTTCTGTTCTCTTCTGTGTTTTGAATTTTTTCATTGTTGATATTTTTTAACTTTCCTTTTTTCTTTCATTATGATCACTGCCAACCTTCATCTCCTAAAATTAAAAAAAAATGCTTTCTCTTAAAGATATATATATATATTCCAGGGGAAAAAGTCAACATTTTGGCTATATATGGAAATGTATGCTCAGTGTTCACCAATAGTCTAACACATCTCTGATAAGAAGTGGGAGGTGTGATTCATGATTAGTCTTCTGGAGATATAATTAGTTATTTCATCGATCACATATCTTAAGTCTTTCAATGTTATTTTCATTTGCATTATTGTTTGTCTTTATCCACTTTTGAGCAGCTCATACAAGTATTTCTATGTCATTTCTTTATCTATATTTTCCCACTAAATTCATGTAGCCATTTATCCAGGTTTTTGGTCATCAATTTATTTCTAAGCTTTCCTGAAAGAAAAGGGCTGCTATAAATATATTTATGCAAATTAGTCCTTTCTCTTGGTCTCTGACCTTTTTCTAGCAGGATTATTATTCAACTGGAGGATAAGCTAACTTTAGTGACTTTTTGACCATATTTCCAAATTTCTTCTCAAAACATTTGGAACAATTCCCAGTACCATCATTGGAATATTGGCCTGTCTGTTCTTCCACAACCCTCCATAATTTGCTATTTTCTCTCTCTTACTGTATTCATTAATATGATGGGTTCATTAATTCATTAATATGATGAGTTGATTTAATTTTCATTTCACATATAATTAGATGTTTAAAGCATTTTAAATGGTTTTTGGTAGCATGAATCACTTATTTGGAAAATTGCTTGTTCTTACCCTTTAACCACCATCATTCTGGTCACTCTGATCTGAGACCACCATATCAACCTTCTCTCTTCATTTTCTGTCACTGGGTCTCTTAACTTTTCAAATCTAATCATTTGTACATTTATTTCTCATCTAAATTCCATTCTGTTCATTGACCCAGCATTACCCTAATATCACTCTATATCACCTTTTATCTGGGGTATTACACTGTCTTCCTATTCTCTCTGGAATCTCTTCTCATTCCAATCCATTGTCCACCTGGCCAGGAAAGTGATTTTTCTAAAGCACAGTCTGACCATGTCACCTCCATAATCTATAAAGTCTACTGGTTTCTTTTATTTCTAATATCAAGAATAAACTTCTTTGTCTGATATTAAACTCTTTAAAACTGACCCCTTCCTACCTTTCAAGTCTTAGATATTTACATACAGGCATACATATAATACAATCCAGATGTACTGATTGAATTGCTATTCCTAACACTCATCTTGTGTCTCTGTGCCTTTAGATTCATGTTATCCCATTACTTGAAGTCATTCTGTGTTCACCAACTCATCTTAAGGGTCTCATATCCTTCAAAAAACATATCAAACAGCATCTTTTACATGAAGCTTTTTTCTAATCTGCCTAACTGCTAGTTCTGCCCTCCCCAATTATATTTTATCCTTTTTTTTGAATAAAAGGCATAGTTGACCTCAAGAACTTGGTTCATGTCCTCATATATACTGACTATGTGACAAGTCCCAACATCAATGTCAATTCTAGGCTACTCTCTGATACTATAAGCTATAGAGAAGGTGTTCACCTATGATGATAAAGAGAGTTTGCTCACCAGAGTTCTCTATGCCAATAAAAACTCTTCTCTCTCTGTCTACAAGGGTAATCATACCCTAACAAGTGAGTGCTCTGTCCAAAAGGAATATAAATTACAATTCCTTATAATTTACAAATTTGGAGTTTGAGGCTAGATGTTTTTTTACTTTCTTACTTATTTACTCTATTTTTAACTGGGACAATTAACTCTTTTATATCAAGTAGTTTTCATTAATGATTTCTTGAAATATGGTTCTGAAAAGCCGTATTTTGGTGAAGTTCATTGATATTCAAATGGGTTTATTTGGCTTTGCCTTTAAACCCAAATTACTCTGCCTTTCACTGATTGGCCAATAATAGGTCCCAGTCCAAAATCATTTGCTCATTTTGGGGGTTTTGATGGGTGAGAGTGAGTGTAAATAGCAGTTGTGTCTGAGAAATGCTAAGGCTCTTCTCCTCCCAGACTGATTTTTTTTTGGTGAAGGTAAACTAGGTCATCCTTTGTCCCAATTCTTATCTAGTCTTTAATTAATGAATGGATGTTGTCTCAGACAAATTGAGACCTGGGAAAGACTTAGCTTAAAAATGCCAGTCTCCCACTGCATCTAGGACCTTGACCAATCATGTCTTGACACTAAACTCCAATGACTCTGGAGAAGAGAGTAAAGCTGATGACTCTGCAAAGATCAGCCTCACTCCAATCCAATTCACTTCCAAGTCATCACTCTTCTGATGTCATTAGTCCTTTTCAAGAATGAAGGAAAAACAACAATGAAATCCCAGGTGTGTTGTCTATTTAGTACTCATGCCTATTGTTATAAATGTGCATGCTTTCTTCTACCCCTTAAATGTAATTTCCTTGAAGGCAAGGATCATTCCATTTAATTTACAAGAAAGCAAACAGTGCCTGGGATATGTCAGATCTTAATCAATGCTTCTTTGTCACTTGATTTCCATGGTCAATGTCTTTTCCAAGAACTTGTCCTCCAGGGTTTGCTGAAGGTTCAACAACCCTTGGTATTGTCCATCCCAGATATTCTTCTTTGTGCTGCCTTTGGATGAAGTACCATGATATGTGATGACTTGAAATTTTTTTTTGGCACTGTCCAATCAATGGAATGGCTATTGGGTTATTAGTTTTCATTTCCCTTTTAGCTACCTCCCACTCTGAGAAAGATAAATTTTCTTTATTTGAATCTTTATAGAACAGGGTGAATGTTTTTATGCCTATACAGAGTGGATTTTTTAAAATTATATAAACAATGGGGCAGTTAGGTGGCACAGTGGATAGAGTACTGACCCTGGAGTCAGGAGTATCTGAGTTCAAATCCAGCCTCAGACCTTTATAATTACCTAGCTGTGTGGCCTTGGGCAAGCCACTTAACCCCATTTGCCTTGCAAAACCACAAATAAATAAACAAACAAACAAATAAATAAATAAATAAATGACTGAATGAATGAATGAATGAACAAATAAATAAGTAGATGAACAAATTAAAAAATAAATAATCTAATTAATTAATTATATAGGCAAGAATCAGAGTTCCAATCTCCTGGAGGGAAAGAATGGTGGGGAAAATTGAGCATTTTGTATTCTTTCTCTATGGTTTTTAGAGGATTGTGTACCTTCAGTAGAAAACAATTTCTTTATTTTGTTTGGGAGAACAATGGTGTGAAGTTCAAGATTCTGTAAAAAGAGTCATTTTTCTTTCTTAAGGCTTGTTTATGTGTTATCTAAATATAGTTCTTATCCCACTTCCACATCTTCCTGTCAAACAATTTTTCATAAATGTTTCCAAAGTCTATCTTACACTTGACCTTTGGAGAAAATCAATCAGGCTGTAAGATTGTGGATACTCCACTAAAAATATCTGAATTATTTTAATTAAAAAATGCTTTCTCTTTCACCTTTAAAAATCTTTTCATGATAACCCTGGTGGGGAAATTGGAAAAAGCTTGCATATAGGATTGGTGACTGGCTCTAGAGGATAAAATAAATTTTGTGTCTTTAATAATTCCCAAGTTCTGAGCTTTAAGGTTAAACTTTGGCATTTTAAAATAAGTACAATTTAAAGGAAAATAACTGAAGCACTGGTCTGAAGTGGAAGGAACAGTGATTTGAAAGTCAGAGGATCTGATTTTGAATTCTAAAACTGTCACTTATGACTGTGGGACTCTAAAATATCACTTAACTACTTTAAGACTCAGTTTCCTTCTCCGAAAAAAATTAGTGGAATAAATGAATGCTAAGCCCTTTTCATCTTTAAATCAATGGTGTAATTTTCTGTTCAATAAAATTAGTGTCCACCAATATGGGAAAAGCAGGTGGCTAAATGAATGGAACAAAGAGTCTGGAATCAGGAAGACTCTCTTCCTGAGTTTGAATATGTTGCATGACATTGGGAAAATCTTATAGCCCTGTTTACCTCAGTTTCCTTATCTGTAAAATAACCTGGAGAAGGAAATAGCGAGCCCCTTCAGTATCCTTGCCAAGAAAATGAACAAAACAGGATCATGAGTGAAACAACAGAACAACAATAACAGACTATATAGTCTTTATTATGTAAAGTCCTTTTTATACCTACATATCATTCTCACAACCACTACATATTTGCTGAGCATCCTTGATATGACTAGCTCTAATTGGTGAAGTTAAAAATTTAGAGCTCAAAGGGAATTTTGGAGATTTATCAAATATCTTCATTTTATAAATGAGCCTGAGCCCTAAAAAGATGATGACTTTCTCAAGGTCATACTCTGAATCTAAATCCGATACTCTTCCTACTGCATTGTACTGGTGTAATTGTGTTTCTGTGCATAGGAATACACTTATAAAGGTGGCAACAACAACATTCTGGAGCCAGCCCAAAGTTTTTGTTTTTCATTTTGCTTTACCTACCTCTGGCTCTGAAAAATAGAAATTTGCAGCTATTGAATATTTCCAGAACATAAAAGGGTAAGTATTCTATGACTATACAAAATGAGAATCATTAAATTTCCAGTGTGATCATTTTGTCTCAGAAATTGGCAAATGCCATGGATCAGGGCATGATTCATTGTTTCTTTCATTGTTTTGAATTACGAAAGTGATGGAGAAAATAACAATGCAGATTAAACTTCAAAATCTGTCCCATGTACTTTTTGAGAAGGAGGAGAGTCAGTTATGAAATATTTTCTAGCACATTGAAAGGTGGGGAGAAATTCTACTTCTGTTGGGAGAAGGATCTGGTGGAATATGAGGAAAGAATAGTATGTATATAAAATATGATGCAGATTTGGAAATGGGGAGAGTATATGGATAAATCTGAGATAAGTTGAGGAAAATTTGGAGGAAAGTCATCTCTTGAACCAGATTCTCTATCCAGGTTAAACATGTAAGATCAAATGCAATTAATAGAATATAAAAGGATTAAGGGGGACATTTGAGGATGATTAGGAGTAAAACTTGATAAAGATTAAAAAGGAATAGGGGAAGGTAACTGGCAAAACAAGCAAAGTAATAAAAGTTAAGTGGGACAACTAAAGGGTGAAACAAATTATTTCAGTGGAATAATGAATAAAGCAATATGAAGATAGCATATTGGATACAATGGAAAAGAGGAAGTGGAGTATGACTGTGGAATTGTCATTGAGACTAAGGTTAAGAAGGTGAATAGGACTGCAAGTTATTAATAGTGAATATTGGCTGCAAAATTATTGATTAGGGTTGAGGTACAGGACATAATAGTCCTTTATTCATTTGCATGTAACTGCTTAGAGCTGACATTTTTATAAATTGAGACATCATAAAATTATTTTGAAAACATGGGATAATTAAATAAATATGAATGATTTAATAAGGGAAATTTGGTGTGTTTCTTCATAAAGGAACCTGAGAGTGAGGCAACAGAAGCCATCTGATTAAGATAATCCTATAAATCAGAAGAATCAATGAGTAGTAATAAGAGCTGGAACAAAGGGGAACAAAAACAATTATGTGTCAACCTTACAGTAATAAAAGGTTATTGTCTTCCCAGAAAATGTATTCAAAACTTAGGGGAACTTCCAGAATTTATCAAAATAGACAACTGATTCTTGTGAGTTGGAGTGCTTCTGCTATAAGAAACCTAAAAGTATGGTTAATAATTGGGATTGGGGGGGGGGGGGCTGTAGAGTATTGGATCACAGACAATATTTTCTTACACTATTGTCCAGCGATGGTAAAGGATGCAGAAAGGAAAATTTATCTGGAAAATGAAGAACCAACAAAGGTGATGACCATTAATGGTGCATGTATTTCTGAACCATGGTTTAAAACATAGGCTTGCTTCCAGACCAGAGTTGAATGAAGTTCACTTTTAAAATATCATTAAGAATGCATTTGTTAGGTATCTTACAAATCTATTTTAAAAGGGTTTAAACTAAACAGGATGTAGAAGCAAGAAAATTATGTTTTTATATCTCCAAGCTAGATGCTATAGATGGCTAAAATAAAGGAAAAAGAACAGTGATTGAGATACTCAGAAACTCTTAACCAGAAAAACACAAGAAAAGAGACATTATTAAAATCATTGACCTTGAATGGATATACATATTATAGAATTATCCCTTTTGTGATAATTCTTTAAAATGGAGCTGTTTAGTGCTGAAAGGTATAGAATAATAATTTTCACAAAGTAGAATATCTAAATCAACTAGTAAAAGATATTATTCCTGTCATAGATAAACATTTTGAGACCTGAAAGAAGTGGGAAAACAACTTGAATTTAATAAAAACTCCTGAAATCTATGTATAAAAAAGCACACTTGCCAGAATGGACTTGAGCAATTGGGATTGAAAATAAACTGACAAAAATATAATGAATAATTCAATGGTTCAAAGGGGAAGTGAAATAGACGTTATTTTTTAAAATTCCAAGGAAATGAGTATAAAGAAACATGATTTCAGAGACACAAAATGTGATGAGAATTGAGAGGTACAGGACATAATAGTAGCTTATTCATCTGCATGCAACTGTTTAGGACTGAAATTTTTATAAATTGAGACATCATAAAACTATTTAGAAAAGAAAGGATAAATAAATATGATTTATTTCATAAGGGAAATTTGGTGTGTTTCTTCATAAGGGAACCTGAGAGGCTAAGTCCCAGTAAATTTGGGTCATGAAAGTTGCTGAAGCTAAGGATAGTGTGGTAAAGATTATGAAAGATGATTAGGAAAGGTAGAATTTGTGGGTGTTCAGAAAGTTGTTTTCAAGTTCATGCTGCTTAGAGAAATCATTATCAGATAGATAGCAAAAAGTCTTCTTGTCTGCTAATTCTAATATGATTGAATAAATTTCTGCCATAGAGTTAAACTGAGATAAACATCCTCAGAAGTGCCTTTTACTCATTGTTGCCCCTTTCTGGGAGACTTTCCATGGTAAGAACAGGTTAGAATGAGTGAACCAGGTATCCATGTGAAAATATGGAACCCTATAATGTAGGTGGAGACATACTATAGACCAATGTCACATAAATACTCAACTTTTAGGAAGAAGAACTGAGTCCCAATACAAGAAGATATATTTGCCCTTGTAGTTTTTACTGATTCTTTATGAAATAAATCACATAACTGAACTATGATTATGGACAGGCATATTTTTTTCCAAAAGAAACAAGATAGGTAATAAGGGGGATTTTAAAAAAAAGTAAAACAAGATAGGTATACATAGCATTGTAGGGGGCAGCTAGGTGGTGCAGTGGATAGAGTCAGTGGAGTCAGGAGTACCTGAGTTTAAATCTGGCCTCAGACACTTAATAATTACCTAGCTGTGTGGCCATGGGCAAGCCACTTAACCCTATTGCCTTGCAAAAAAAATCTAAAATAAAGTAGCATTGCAGAGTAAGAAGATATATTCAAGTGAAGAAATCCAGGATTTCAAGGAGGGATAGTTTAGTGAAGGTCAAAGGTGGGAGAAAATCTGATCTGGACCTTTGGAATATTCATTGGTATGCTGGAGCCAGCTTAGGCCATCTTCTGAGAGCCAATTGTAAATTTCCAATATGAGCATTTACATTTCAGAAACTTGTAGTTGTTACAAATCAGTACTTTGCTTATTGTTTTGTAGATTTTTTTCCTAGACAATCAGTAGAGAAAAAATGTTAATAATGAAGACTAAAGTTGAAAATGTACATTCCTCCCCTGGGCCCCCCAGAACTGGTTGTCAAATATTTACTAGCACACCACTAGACAACCTGGACAGAAAAAGGAAATAGATGAAGAGTCTAGAAAATAGATCACTAGTCTGCCATGCAGGCATGATAATGTAGTGATGTGGTATGACAATTATTCAGATATATTCTCACATTCTCTCTGTCAACACTATAGCAGCTGGTAACTTTTTGATTTAACAATAATTTCATCCTCTAAAAAAGTGGAGAAGGAAAAAAAAAAGCAAATTATTTTCTCCATATTCTTCTCACTAAAAGGAAGGAACTGGTGGCTGTTGTATAAATAATTGAAATCTTGGGGACAGTTATATTCCTTCCTAGAGTTTGTTTGAGGGAAGAAAAGGAAAATTAGTTAGAATCTGACATTCACCCTACTTTTCAGGAAAATCCTGAGAGGAAATATAGGAAGGTACTCATGTACTGAAATTCTACATCATAGATGTCTAATACTAATGGGAAATTCTTAAGAATGCTGTTTTGAAGTCACAGAGGGAAATAATTCCAAAGAAGAGTGTTGCTTTTTAAAATTAAGGTAGATTGGAAGAGCAAGGTCTGAGCATGACAAATTTGTTAGGCTAGCAGTGATCAATAAATTGGTTGATGGTCTCCCTCAATGGCCAAAGATTTTAAATGAGGGCTGGCAGGGACCTTTATAACAATTAACAAGATGTTAGAGCAAAATCTTGAGCAACAAAGATGTGTCTTTTTATGATTAGCTATGGATATCAGAATGGAGATTACATCATTTGGACCACCCATTCTGAAACCCTCTCATCCACAGCCAAAACATGTGATTGTGATGTGAGTCATAAGATAAAGGTTTCCAGGATATGGGAGTTACTACAATACTTTAAATGAATGAGATTTGACCTTTAAGGCTAATCAAGTTTCCCTGAAAAGTAAGTATTGAAATCGAGTTTCTCTTCATAGTGGTTTTAAAGGTGGAAGTAATTACAAGACAGAAATTTGACCTTTAGGCAAATTTCTCAGGGTTACAGGTGGTGGGTGAATTTTGTAAGGGGAAGGAACCTCAAAAGATAATATTTAATCTAACTTGATTGTCTTGGCAAAAAATAAAATTAAAATCTATTTTCAATTTTTACAAGGTGGAAAATGGAATTTGTCTGAGACTGATGATTATGCAAAAGGAACTCACTAAAAACTTCAATTAAAAATGAAAATATTTCGAGAAAATATTCCTATGAATGGATTTTAAAGTGTGTTGAAAGAGAAATAGAGAGAAAAAGGAGGAAAGAGAGTGAGAGAGATTTTTTTTAAAGTTATATTGGAAGAAAAAGGAAAAGAGACTGGATATTTGTTTAGGGTCAACAGAGAGAAGGCAGGATTCTCAATACTTACACTGCTTATTTCTCTGAATGAGGTTTTCACTGTAAATGGAAAGATAAAATTGACTGATGGCACTGATCCCTTAGATAAGTAAAGAGATGGTGTAACCTCAATTAATTTAAGCCACATGACTAAGATGAACTTTGTCTTCAAGAACTGTGTCGATTCATATCATTCCTTACAATAATGGGAAATGAAAAAAAAGGTAAATTTTTACAAAATTAAAAAAATAATAATCATTATATAGATAAATAATGAATTTAAAAGCATCAGGGTGATCTTAAAGGGATACATGTTTAACCAGGCTATTCTCATTTTATTTTTAAGACAGTATTATTATATTTTTAAGTTACAGAAATATTGTGGGTGTAACTCATTTAGATTTTGAAGAGCAACTCTTAACATTTTTATGGAGAAAAAGAGAGGCAGACTAGTATCATGCAGTCAGATGGATTAAGAACTGATGGGGGGGGGGGGGGCAAGAATCAGAGAGGAATTGTTTCTTGTTCACTGCCAGAGTGGCAGGAGACCATCTGTTCAGTGACTCAAGGGTATGCATTTGGCCCTGAGTGGGTGAACATTTTTTGAAAAATTATTTAGATCAATGTGTAGATGGTATATTTATTAAATTCATGGATGGCACAAAATTAATATGGATAGCCTAGACTTCCAGCCAAGATGGTGGAGAGAAGCCAAGTCCTGTGCCAAGGTCTCCTGATCTTCCCTCATATATAATATGAAACAAACCTCTTAATGAAAATCTGATACACAAAACCCAGAAAGAAAAGCTAGGAGAAGAACACTTAACTCAAGTTCTGTCTTTGGGGATCTTGGTTGTGCCCAATGCAGAGAACAGAGAGCTGGTGGGAGTGGAGTGAGAGCCAGACTAGACTAAGGTCAGCCCTGGAGACATTCACTCAGAGAAACAACCACAGAGTGGAGGCATGGCCGTGGGACTGATGGTCTTGGACTGACTGGAAGGGCTGGAGGGTAAATTCCAGCCTCTAGTATCCCCTATTGGCCAGGAGGAGATATTACACTTAGTGAGCAAAGCTTCTACCACCCTCTGCTGACCAGGTGGAAATATTACACTGAGCAAAGCCTCTTACACTACTGGATGGACCATGTAGACTTACTAAACCCAGTGAGTAAAGCCTCTTAGGGATTCCAGCACTAAACCTCTGTGAACCAGCCCCTCCCCCATCATAAGATCTTAGGAAAATGAAGAAAGGTCAACAGAAAGGGGGACCCATACAAAAATTTCTAGAAGGTAAAAGACCCTAACTTAAAGAGATGTAGAACCTCTTGAAGAAATCAGGAAAGAGTTTAAAAATAAATTGGAAAATTTGGGAAAAGAAACACAAAAGAAGATTAACACCTTGCAACAAGAAAACAAATCCTTGGAAAATGCAATTGGAAAAATGCAAAAAGAAAATAATTCTCTCAAAACCTCAATTGATCAAATGGAAAACCCTTACAAAAATAGAATTGGCCAATTGGAAAAGGAGTTGTAAAAGGTAAATGAAGAAAATTCTTCCCTAAAAAAAAGAATGGAGTCTGTGGAAACCAATGACCTCATGAAACAACAAGAATCTATATGTAAAACAAAACCAAAAAAAATTTTGAAAAAATAGAAGAAAATGCAAAATACCTCATCAACAAAACTACTGATCTCAAAGATCAAGGAGAGATAACCTAAGAACTATTGGTCTTCCTGAAATCATTGCAGAGGAAAAAAAAAGCCTGGACCCCAAATTACAGGATTTAGTGATGAAAACCTGCCATGATATCATGGAACCAGAGGGCAAAATAGTTAGTGAAAAAATACATCAATCCTCCCCAGAAAGGGATTCCAAAATGCAAATGACAAGGAATATTGTAGCCAAATTCAAAAATTATCACATAAAAGAGAAAATCCTGCAAGTAGCCAGAAAGAAAAATTTAGATACCAAGGAACCACAGTAAGGATTGCACAGGACCTGGCAACATCAACATTAAGGGATCGAAGGGCCTATAATCTGATATTCTGAACAGCATGGGAGCTTGGAATGCAGCCAAGAATCTATTATCCAGAAAAACAGAGCCTTCTCTTCCAGGGAAAAAGATGAAAATTTTAATGAAATAGGGGGTTTCCAAATTTTCCTGATGAAAAGGCTACAGTTTAATAGCAAATTTGAACTTCAAACAGGAGACTCAAGAGACACATGAAAAGGTAAAATTTTTAAAAAGAGAAGGGAAGAAAAAACTCCTATCAAATAAGATGAAACTGGCTATATCCCTACCTTGGAGAAAGACTTTAATAACTCTAAAAAATTGTAAGACTATTAGAAAGAATTTAATTAGCCAGAAGAGATGGACACTCATAACTTATATGAGAAACTATTATCCAAGATGAAACTGATTGTATCCCTACCTGGAAGAAAGACTATAATAACTCTTGAGAATTGTAACTCTATTAGAGAGACTTTATTTAGTCAGAAATGATATACATACATGACTTGTTAAAGAAACTGCTATCCAATAAGATTAAACTGGCTATATCCCTACTTGGGAGAAAGACTCTAATAACTTCCAATAATTGTAATTCTAGTAGAGAGAATAAACTTAGCCAAAAGTGAAGGACACTCATGATCATACTGTGACTCAGACAGAATTATTTTTAAAAATGCCTCCTTAAAAAGGGGGGAAGTAAAGAGATGGGAGGATGGAGGACACTGATTGGAGCAAATCTCATTACGTTAAGAAGTACAAAAGACCTATTGCAATAGAGGGGGGAAAGGGAGGAGGTGAGAACTGCCTGAATCCTACTCTCCTCAGATTGGCTTAAAATTATCATACATATACTCAGTTAAATTAAGAAATTTATCTTACCTTTAAAGTGTTATAAGGGGAGAAAGGGGAGAGGGAGGAAAGGGGGAACCAACAGAAGGAAGGGAAGGAAGAAGGGAAGAAGGGGTAAAGGGAAAGGGGGTAAAAAAGGGGAGGGGCATTGGATATAGGAGGGCAAACACACTTTTTAAGATGGTGGTATTCAGAAACAAAATTCAAGGGAATATGGATAAAAGGAAAAAAGGAGAAAAATACAAATAGAGGTAAGATAACATGGAGGGCAATAAAGAGTTAGTAATTATAAATTTGATTGTGAATGGGATGAACTCTGCCTTAAAATGTAAGCAAATAGCAGAGTGGATTAAAAACAAGAATCCTACAATATGTTGTTTACAAGAAACTCATTTGAAGCAGAGAAATACATATAGAGTAAAGGTAAAAGGCTGGAGCAAAATATATTTTGCTTCAGCTGAAGTGAAAAAAGCAGGAGTAGTAATCCTTATCTCAGACAAAGCAGCTTCAAAAATAGATAGCATTAAAAGAGATAAGGAAGGAAACTATACCTTCCTAAAAGGTACTGTAGATAATAAAGTAATTTCAATACTAAATATGTATACACCCAATGGTATGGCATCCAAATTCTTAGAGAAGAAGTTGAAGGAGTTACAGGAAGACATAGACAGCAAAACTCTACTAGTGGGAGGCCTTAACTGCCTGCTCTTAGATTTAGAAAAATCTAACCATAAAATAAACAAGAAGGAAGTTAAGGAGGTAAATAGATTGTTAAAAAACCTAGACATGATAGATTTATAGAGGAAATTGAATGAGGATAGAAAGGAATATACTTTCTTTTCTGCAGTACATGGCACTTACACAAAAATTGACCACGTACTATAGCATAAAATCCTAATGTTCAATTGCAGAAAGGCAGAAATAGTGAATACATCTTTCTCAGATCATAATGCAATAAAAATCACATGCACTATTAGGCCAGGGAAATATAGACCCAAAACTAATTGGAAACTACATAACCTCATTATAAAGAATGAGTGAATTGAACAACAAATTATAGAAATTAATTATTTTATCCTAAATAATGAAAATAATGAAACAACATATGAAAACCTATGGGATACACTCAAGGCAGCTGTCAGGTGATGTATTATATATTTTTATTTTTTTTTAGGTTTTTGCAAGGCAAACGGGGTTAAGTGGCTTGCCCAAGGCTACACAGCTAGGTAATTATTAAGTGTCTGAGACCGGATTTGAACCCAGGTACTCCTGACTCTAGGGCCAGTGCTTTATCCACTACACCACCTAGCCACCCCTGTATTATATTTTTCAATGCTTATATGAATAAATTAGAGAAAGAGGTAATCAATGAGCTAAATATGCAACTAAAATAATAGAAGAAAAAATGAAACCCCCCAGTTAAATGCCAAATTTGATATTCTAAAAATTAAAGGAGAATTTAATAAAATTGAAAGCAAGAAAACTATAAATACAACAAATCAAATAAAAATAAATGAATAATAAAACAAAGAGCTAGTTTTATGAAAAAACCAATAAGACTGATAAACCTCTGGTCAATTTGGTTAAAAAAAGAAAGAGGAAAACCAAATTGCTAGTATCATAAATGAGAAAGGTGAGTTCACCACCAATGAAGAGGAAATTAAAATAATACTTCAGAATTATTTTGCCCAACTCTATGACAATAAATTTGTTAATCCAAATGAAATGAATGAATATTTTCAAAAATATAAGTTGCACAGGTTAAATTAGGAAATTAAATACATAAATAACCCTATCTCAGAAAAAGAAATTCAACAAGTCATTATTGAACTCCCTAAGAAAAAATCTCCAGGGCCAGATGGATTCACAAGTAAATTCTATCAAACATTTAAGGAACAACTAGTTCCAATTCTATATAAACTCTTTTGAAAAATAGATCAAGACAGAACTCTGCCTAACTCTTTCTATGACATCAATATGGTGCTGATACCTAGACCAGGAAGAGTTAAAACAGATAAAGAAAATTATAAACCTATCTCCCTTATGAATATAGATGAAAAAATCTTAAATAAATTCTTAGCAAAATGACTATAACAAGTTACCACTAGGATAACACATTATCCCAGGAATGCAGCATTGATTCATTATTAGGAAAACTGTCAGTATAATTAATTATATCAACAGCAAGCCTATCATAAATCATATGATTATATCAATAGTTGCTGAAAAAGCTTTTGTCAAAATACAGCACCCAGTCCTACTAAAAACATTAGAGAGCATAGGAGTAAATGTAACATTCCTTAGAATAATAAGAGGTATCTATCTGAAACCATCAACAAGCATGATATACAATGGGGATAGGCTAGATGCATTGCCAATAAGATCAGGGATGAAAAAAGGATGCCCATTATCACCACTACTATTCAATATTGTATTAGAAATGTTAGCTTCAGTAATAAAAGAAGAAAAAGAAATTGAAGGAATTAGAATTGGGAAGGAAGAGAAAAAACTCTCACTCTTTGCAGATGACATGAAAATTGACATGACAAAAACCTAGGGAATCCCAAAAAATCATCTAAAAAACTTCTAGAAATAATTAGCAACTTTAGCAAGTTCACAGGATATAAAATAAACTCACATAAATCTTCAGCATTTCTATATATTACTAGCAAGATGTAGCAGAAAGAGCTAGAAAGAAAAATCCCATTCAAAGTAACTTCAGACAATATAAAATATCTAGAAGTTTACCTGTCAAGGCACACTCAGAAACTTTTTGAAAACAATTATAAAAAACTTCTCACACAAATAAAATCAGATTTAAATAACTGGGCAAATGCTCATGGATAGACCAAGCTAATATAATAAAAATGACAATTCTACCAAAATTAAACTACCAATCAAAATTCCATAAAATTACTTTAAGAGTTATAAAAAATTGTAAGTAAATTCATATGGAGAAATAAAAAGTCAAGAATCTCCAAGAATTTAATGAAAAAAGTGCAAGAGAAAATGGGTTAGCCCTACCAGGTCTAAAATTACATTATAAAGCATCAGTCATCAAAGCTGTCTGGTACTGGCTAAGAAATAGAGTGGTGGATCAGTGGAATAGACTGAGTGTAATAGCATGAATTGATTAAAGTAATCTCCTGTTTGATAAACCCAAAGAGTCCAGCTATTTGGATAAAAACTCTCTCTTCCATAAAAACCTGTTGGGAAAATTGGAAGTTAGTATGGTAGAAACTTGGATTAGACCAACACCTAACACCCTATACCAAGATAAGACCAAAATGGACACAAGATCTAGACAAAAAACAATATTATAAGCAAACTAGGAAATCAAGGAATAGTTTACCTATCAGATCTATGAAATGGGAAGCAGTTTATGATAGAGAAAGAGATAGATAACATCATTATAAACAAACTAGATAATTTTGATTACATTAAATTAATAAGCTTTTGCACAGACACAACCACTGTAACCAAGGTCAAAAGAAATGTAGTAATTTGGGAATCAATTTTTAAGACAAGTATTTCTAACAAAGGACTCATTTCTAAAATATACAGAGAACAGTGTAAAATTTTAAAAAATAAGACAAGCCATTCCCTAATTGACAAATGGTCAAAGGATATGAAAAGGCAATTTACAGATGAGGAAATCAAAGCCATTCATAGTCTTATGAAAAATTGTTCTAAATCACTAATTATTAGAAAAATACAACTTAAAACATCTCTGAGGTACCAGCTCACACCTCTCAGACTGGCCAATGTTTCCAGAAAGGACAATGATCAATGCTGGAAGGGTTTGGGAAATCTGGGACACTAATACAATATTGGTGGAGCTGTGAACTCATCCAACCTTTTTGGAGAGCAATTTGGAATTCTGCCTAAAAGGCAACAAGAATGTGCATACCCTTTGATCCAGCAATACCACTACTAGGTATATACCCTGAAGAGATGATGAAAAATGGTAAAAACATCACTTGTATAAAAATATTCATAGCAAATATGTTTGTGGTTGCAAAGAATTGGAAATTGAGTGAATGTCCACCAATTGGGTCATGGCTTAATAAACTGTGGTATATGTATGTGACAGAACACTATTGTTCAATTCCAAACCAGAAGGAATGGGAAATCAGGTAGGATTGGAAGGATTTGCACAAACTGATGCTAAGTGAGATGAACAGAACCAGAAAAATATTGAACACCCTAACAGCAACTTGGGAGTGATGATCAACTTTAATGGACTTGCTCATACCAACAGGGCAACAATCAGGCACAAATTTGGGATATCTGCAACAGAGAATTCCATCTGTATCCTGAGAAAGAATTGTGGAGCATGAACAAAGACCAAAGTCTATCATCTTTAGTTTTTTAAAGAAACATATTATCTTATGTACTTTTGCTATCTCTCATATTTTATGTTTCTTCCTTAAGGATATTTCTCTCTCATCACATTCTGCTTAGATCAATGTATACCATGGAACCAATGTAAAGACTAACAGACTGCCTTCTGGGGGGGGAGGGAAGAAAGATTAAGGGAACAATTGTAAAATTCAAAATAAATAAAATCTTTTTTAAAAAATGAGATGGGATCTAAAAAGATGTTTACAGGCATTGGACTGAATCTTATAAAATAAAGTTCATGAGGGATAAGTATAAAGTCTCGAACTTCAGTAAGAAAAAACAAATAAATAAAAGGGTAACTCTACTAGTACACAATGAGGGAATACCATGGGAAATTTGTCACTGAGCAAATATTTCTGAGTATATACAAAAACCATACTTGGGTAATGAAATTCTCACCTAGATTTTGAAACAGGCATAGATATTCTATTTTTTAGGGGTTTTTTTTGCAAGGCAATGGGGTTAAGTGGTTTGCCCAAGGCCACACAGCTAGGTAATTATCAAGTGTCCAAGGTCAGATTTGAACTCAGGTCCTCCTGACTCCAGGGCCAGTGCTCTATCTACTGTGCCTCCTAGCCACCCCCAGGCATAGATATTCTGTAACTAGTCCCAGAATGCTAAACATGAAATAAATAGACTTCTTTAATTGTCTGTGTAAACACAGGTGAAAGTGAGGAATGTTTTTTATAGGCATAAGTTGACTTCTTTCTTGTTTTCTGATTTTGTCATTTACCAGTGTGGTTGCATCCTGGCAAAACATAATACTATAAGTGGAGAGACTTTGAGTCCTTACTTCATGAGAAGAGAAATTATTTTTTCCCTATTAAAAGCAATTATTGTGTTTTTTTCTCTTTTCTCTTTTTACTTCTTTTTACTTCCTCATTCAAAGACTAACCAGCCATTATAAGTCATTCAGGCAATCTCTGACTGACTGTGAGATTGGTCTAACTCCTCTATCTTAGGTTGGACCCCACAGAATTGGGAGAACTTATTTCTGATTAAAATGCAAGAATCTAATCTAGGTGAATTCCAGTATGAAAAAAAGCATTGGGTTCAAATCCTTGTAACCCCACCATTGTTCAACTTAAGTAATCTGGGTGGAAATGGATTTTTTTGTCCCAATAGCTGAAGGCAACTAAGTTTTTCTCAAGTCTAGTTCTCAGCAAGGACTGAAGGCTTTCAACCGACATTCTCATTAATATGCCCACCACCTCATTGATTGTTCACCACTCACTATTGATCTCTGCCTGTCAGGGCTACTTAGATTTCCAAAAGGTCTAAGCATTGGATCATCTTCATAGTATTTTGTCTTTGGTTACCAAGAGAAACTATTGACCAGTTCATTGATGATTAACCCAATTAGTAAACTGATTATTAATTACTCAGAACTTTGTCTCTTGAACTTTTCATTCACATTAATGAAGAAAACACATAGTTCCTGGATAGAGGCTTCAGTTTTTGGCCTTGATATTTATTCTTTCATTTTGGTGAAGGAGATCAAAAATTAAAAATTTTACAAGTTCTAAAGCATAAGCTATGGATGGGGTCTGGGAGCAGGGATCAGCTTTGAAGCTATCTGTTCCAGTTTTGGGATTCTAGGAGCATCCAAAAACAAGGAACAACCTTTAGGATCCATCCTGTTGATAGCAAAGACAAGAGCTCATCCAGTATACATGCCATATTTGATATAAACTTGGTGAGTCAAGGGCTGTATGGAAATAGTGTTAAGTCTGAGTCTACCCTCCTAGGGAAAAAGAGGATAAAGTAAACACTGTGATCTTGAGTTTGGAGGGAGGAAAGATTTGTCCTTCTATTATTGCTATGACTTTATAATGAATAATCCTTCATATAAATGAAGTGATTTTGATCATTAAATGAAACTGAGACATTAGTCTGGAAGTTAACAATAGGATTATCATATGGGAAAGGGTATGTGAGTAGGATACATTAAATAAAGGATAACCCAGCTCTCAGGAATATTTCTACAATCCTGAGAGGGAGGTCTAACTCTGGAGCAGTCCCTGAGAATACTCACTATAATTAGACAACAGTTATTCTTCAAATATTTGAGATTTTAAGTGGACTTCAAACTCAATACAAATCACCAATGTGATCTGGAAGCCAGAAAAATGAATGAAACTTTTTCCTGTACTAAGGAATAAAGCTTCTAAGAATAGGAAGGTGAAAATCATCATGTAATCTGCACTGGTCTGACATCTCAATTATTGAGTTCAATTGGGAACATCACAATTTAAGAAGGAAATGGGAAAATTATAGGATATTCTACAAATAGCAATAAGAATGGTGAAGGGTATTGGATCTAGGTCGTCAGAAGAGCAATAATTGGAAATTAAGCTATTTAGTGGCTACATGATTAAACAATAGATTGAGAAGAAATGACTCAGGCAAAAAAATAGTAAAGTATTTGAAGAACTGTCATGGACTAGAGGAATTCAACTTCTGCTTGGCCATAGAGGGCAGTATGAAGTGAACCAATGAGAGGATGGTTCAGTTTAGGGCTAGTATAAAGGAAAAGATTATTTAATAATTAGAGCTATCCAAAAGATGGAACAGAGAAATTTGAAACCTCATGGATTCCCCCTCCTTTGACTCTTCAAGAAAAAGTTGAAAAAACAATTGCTGATTATGTCATAGCAGCATATCTTTTTTTTCTTTTGTATAGGTCTGGCTATATGACCACTGAGATTCATTCCAATTCTGAAACTCTCTGTTATTTCCCATGAAGCCTCTCTCTCTCTCTTTCTCTCTCTTTCTCTCTCTCTCTCTCTCTCTCTCTCTCTCTCTCTCTCTCTCTCTCTCTCTCTCTCTCTCTCTCTCTCTCTCTCTCTCTCTCCTCTTTCCCCTTTCTCTCCCTCTCCCTCCTTTCCAAAAGGATGCTAGTACTATTGTCAGTCATTCTGACTTTTGCCTTACCTCTGGAATTTGATGACTCTAGGAGAGAGGGAAGCTTACAACTTTACACAATTCTGCCTCATTTAAGTCTAATTCACATGAAAATCAAGACTTCACCCTCATATCATTTTTTTCTCTTCTCTTCCAGAATGTAGAGTGAACAACAACAACAATTCTCCTGAATGTAGGTTATACTAGATGGCTACTGAGAATTCTTCAAATGTCTAAATTCTGTGATTCTGTGAATCAGTGATTATATCTATGCCCTCCAAACTGAAGGGCATTATCCCTCTACTACAAGAGGTCCCAGTTCTGGATACATGTATGTTCAACCTTGAGTATCCTGAGTCCTAAAAGATGGAATTTAGTCTTCTCACTTTCTGGCTTATTATACCCTTTACCCCACAAGAGAAAACTAGGAATAATATTTTATGGAAAGTTTAAGTTTGGTTCAAGTCTAAGGTGTTCTCAAAAGGAATCAAAAGAATATTTTCTAGAAATGTTACTCAATGTATAGTACAAATTAGTAGTTATCTTGTATATACTGTTATTTATCTCCTCCACCAAAAAATACATGAAACACAAAAGACTCAGCAGCACCTATAGACAAACACATAAATCATAAACTATAATCCAGAACTCTCCCAGGGATAGGAAAATTCCCCAGAAGACTTAAGGATATATAAAGGACTCCCAGAATCTCATAAACAGATACAGAAAACACATGTAGCTCATCAATTCCAATTTACTCTCTAAGGAGATCAAGAGTCCTGAGAGATTTGTGAGATGTCTAAAAAGATTTCCTTTTCACCTTGGTCTGTTTTGTCTGAACAATTCTCTGTCCAGACCAGAATGGGTGCCTCATATTCCTGGTGGTGTTGATCACTTCTGATAATGGTATAACTTTACCTGTAGATGTCTCAATGGTACAGAATCTTTTGAACTCCACTAAGGCTGGAAATATTTATCTCTCACCATCTCACTATTTACCAATCTCTGCTCAGGGAAAGAATTATAAAGGAGAAAAAGCAGTCAGATTCTTGAGACCTAGATTTGGGATCATCTAAACAGCATATGTACTGACTGAAATATGCATATCTCCCCCCCCCTTTAGCCAGATTATGTATGATAAGCCCCATTGGAAGATATCTCAATCTAAGCTTCCATACCATATGATCCAAATGATATGACTATGAAAGTGCTTTCTACCCTGAGACTTTAAGAACTCCTTCATTAGAAGCTCTAAACATATAAATCCTAATGTTGATATATTCATTTAGATGAACCCTGGGGCCTATTATTTTGCTAGAGATCAGCTTATCAAGTATGAGAGTCTCTGTTAGATTTTGTTGGTGGCAGCTATCCAAATGCTAAAGTGTGAACCATGGGACACTGCATGTAAACTACTTACAAATGAGTTCCATTGAAATACATTGACTCCACCATGGTTATCCCAATAATACAAAGTAGAGGTAAGATTCTAGTCCCTACCCCTAAATCCCAAAGTACTGCATCTCATTTGATCATGACTGAAGGCCAATAAGAAAAGGCATATACAGGTGGCCAGGTGGTACAGTGGATAGAGCACCAACCCTGGAGGAATATCTGAGTTCAGATACAGCCTCAGACACTTAATAATTCCCTAACTGTGTGGCCTTGGGCAAGGCACTTAATGCCATTGCCTTGCAAAAACCTTAAAAAAAGAAAAGGCAAATCCTTTTCATTGGCATTTGAACCAAGAGGAGCCTGCTATATGCACTGTTGTCTTTAACTCATTTGCTGATTGGTTGTGATGGGGAGAGAGTCTGTGCAGTGATTACAAGACTGGGGGTGAATAGGCAACAAAATAAGAAAGAGGATTCTTTTGCTCCTGGCTTGTGATTTTGGTTGTCTTGGTAACATTTGTGACCTTTCATAGAATTTTAAGCAGTGCTATGAAGTTGTACAGAAGTAATTGATTTTAATTCTACAGGAAATGCCATGACTAGGGTAGCATTTCATAATTATGAATTTCATACATTTTGTAAGCAAGTTTATATTGCTTCTTTCTTTAAAAAAAAGTTTGTAATCAGAGAAGTATAAAATTTAAGACATAAAATGCTTGGGGAACATGAGGGTAATTAGGGAGGCAGTGTGGTTGAATGGAAAGCATATCGATTAAGGAATCACAGGATGTTTGGGTATAACAGCAGAGATGGTAATAATGATGATTAATTTGATGATTATTAATAAAACATCATCTATTAATAATAGCTTTTATATGGTTCTTTAAATTTTGCAAAGCTCTTTATAAATATTTTCTCATTTTAATCTCACAACAACCCTGGGAGGTAGGTGCTATTATTATTTCCATTTTATAGAGACTGAGAGAGTTGAAATGATTTGCTTAGCTCCCACAAAACTTGTAAGCATTTGAGGTTAGAACTGAACTCACGACATCTTGATTTCCAGGAGCAAGTACTCAATTATTAAAAAAGTTAACACTTGGAGTCTTGCAAAGTGTTTGACAAATATTTCATTTTTTAAGATAATAGCTCTCCCATTTACAACCAATATGACCTTGGGTAAGTCTCATAACTTTCTATAACTTCTGTCTCTTCATATATAAAATATGTATGCTTTTGGAGTGTGTTGGGGAGTAGAATGACTTTTGAGATTCTTTCCAAATTTAATCCCATGATCCTAATTCCAAACCTTTGGGAAAGCATAAAAAAATCTTGGAATTTGGTTTCAGAAGATGTGATTTGACTCTGGGGGAAGTCAAATGGGCAAATGACTTCCCCTTTCTAGACCTTTATTTTCCCATATATATTTGGCTTGAAATGTGGCACCTTCAAGGTCTCTTCCTTCTAAGTTTTGACCTCCTCTTTCTGAATATATGAATACTTCATATTACGTAGTGTCTTTCATATAATAGAGACTTCCAAAGAGTTTGTTGAATGGAATTGAATTGTGAGAAATTATGGTTAATTTGCATTTATTTACTACTCAATGATCAGTTTTTGGATTAACTGATAGGTTTTGAAAGTTGGTGTCACATTCATAGAGAAGTTCTGAGACAGTCCAACCATTTTGGAAAGCAATTTGGAAGTGGGTGCAAATAGCTATTAAATTTTGTATGACTTTTGACCACAAATCAATCAAAGAAAGAAAAAAGGTTTCTTATCAACAAAAAGATTCATAATAACTCTTTTTGTGTTGAAAAAGAATTGGAAATTGAGAGGATGCCCATTAATTGGGGGTGGCTAAACAAATTATGGATAAATGAATGTGATGGAAAATTATTGTGCTGGAAAAATAGCAAAAGATATGATTTCAGAAAAACATGGAAAGATTTGTATAAACCTATGAAAACTGAAGTGGGCAGATCTTGGAGAATAATTTATTTTTAACAGCAATATTGTACAGATAGTCAACCTTCTTTGAAAGTCTTCATAACTGTTCTGCATGATGACCCACCATAAACCCAAAGGACTATTAATGAAACATGTTATTCACAGTCAGATAGGAAACTGAAGATCTCAGAGCACCAATTGAAGCATATTTTATGGAATTTTTCTCATTTTAGTGATTTTGAAACACAGTTAAGACAGAAAATTGTTTTGCATAACTAAAAAAAGAGGTAATGTCCTAGAAAAAAATTTCCTTCCTGCAAACAAGGAATAAAGAACTCTTCAAATTGGTCCTCGATAATAGTCTGAGACCACCCACCATTAACCTTCTCATTAGCTTTAATGCTGAAAAGAAATATATGCCTGCCAATGAAAAACAACTGAGCATCTATTAATGAATATTTTCTGACTAAGCATCTCATGTAGAATTTCAGGGAGAAGTTTTTCAGCTAATATTCAGAACAACACATTGTTGAAAGATTACTTTGCATCTCTAATATTAAAACATATCCTGAAAATAGAAATTCTACTGGCAGTTGGAATTTTTTGAACACTAAGCAACTCTAATAGAAAGTAGTCTAATGGGAGAACAAAGATATTTAGCCCACCACTTTGTTAGTGGAGTTTTGCTTGTGTGAACTTGTGATACCCACCCCCCAAAAGGGTAAACATCTTGAGAATAAGTATTAACTCCTTTATTGTAACTGCATTCTCAGAGTCTAGAGCCTAGCTAACTTAGGGATTGGTTGATTGCTATGAGAAAACAAATAGGTGTTTGTTGATTTTTTGTTACATGAGCAAATTAGGGAAAAAAAAGAGAATTTGAGATCTGGCTTAAAGAACTAAGAAAAAGAGGGAAGCCATATATAGTTAGAATCTTCTGTCTGAAAAGGCTAGGCAACAAGCATTTACTAAGTGATTGCTACATGCCAAGCACTGTTTGGCAAAAACTAAAAGCAAACAAAAAATAAATAAATAAATCCCTCCTCCCAAGTAGATTACATTTTAGTGGAGCAAGACAAAAGGGAGTTTGGGGAGAAGGTACTTATGATAAGGCACAGGAAGAAGTGCAAAGAATCAGAAGCAGAGAAGGTAGGGGACTGAAGGAGTGTGAGTGTGGGTCCTTCCCCAAAATGGCAACCCCAAGAGGAAATTTATTATTTGGGAAAGAGGGTTGGCATGTTAGAGAAATGGATATTCACAAATATGTGATGATAGTAAATTTTGGATTAATGTTGAGTTTTCCCATTATGCCTCTCATTATGGAGGTGAAATGAGAATGAATAGGGACTCTAAGGCAACAGTATGCTGGGAAATGTTGGACAAAACAACTCTTAGAAAATACATAACACACTTTAAATTTTTTGCATTATTATTTTCTCAATTGCATTCTTAACTCAGGACAATAAACAAAACAATAATCAAGTCTTGATTTGTGGGGGTGATTTCTGAGTTATTAATGCTGACACTGAAAATATTCATTACTCCTTATCTACCTTCTGGAAAAAATAAATGAAGGAGAAAAGGAAGAAGGGAGGGAGAAAGGAACAGGAGAAGGGAGGACAAAGAAGGAATAGAGGGAACAAGGTAAAAATGAATGAACAAAGGAAAGAATGAAGAAAGAAACAAAGAAGGAAGGGAGGGAGGGGAAAAAACAGAAGGAATGAAGAAAGAAGGAAGCAAGGAAGGAAGAGGGAAAAAGGGAGGGAAAGAGAAGGCAGGAAGAAGGAGAAAATACTGCAGATGATCAGAAAGAAAAAATTCAAATACCAAGAATCCTCAGTCATGATTATAGAGGACTTGACAGCTTCAAAATAAAAGTATCAAAGGACCAGAACTATGATAAGAAGGGCAAAAGAACAAGTGAGAATCAACTACACTGAAAAATTGAATATATCCTTTCAGGAGAAAAGATGGATATTCAGTGAAATAGAGGATTTTCAAGATTTCTTGATGAAAAGAAAAGAGCTGAACAGAAATTTCAATCTTCAAATAAAAGACTCATCATGCATAAAAAAGGTAGACAGGAGAGAAAAAATGTCACACAACATAATTTACATTCTTACACAGGAACATGATGCTTTTAACTCTTGAGAACTGTATCTCTTTTAAAAGGAATACATTTAGATAAAGGGTGTGAGCATAAATTGAATTTCATGTGATGATATTAACAAATAATGTTTGAAAAAAGGATAGTACTGAGAAAAGAGGAAAGAGGGAGGCAGGATATTAAAAATTTCATTACATGAAAGGTGCAAAAGACATACCAGAGTAGGGGGAAAAAACAAAGGATGAGAATAGCTTGCATTTTACTCTCATCAGATTTGGCTCAAAAGGGAATAACATATACACCCAGTTTAGAGTTTTTAGAAATTTATTTGACCCTACAGGGAATTAGAAGGGGAAAGGAAAGAAAAGGGAGAGGGACTTATAGAAAGGAGGTCAGATTAAGGGAGCAAAACACTGATGAGGAGGAATAGGGTGAAAGGAAAAAGAAAGGTACAAAAGGAGAGAAATAGGATGGAAGATAATATAAAGTGTTTAATTATAACTATGAATCTGAACAGGATGAACTCTTCCATAAAGTGGATGCGGACAGCAGAATGTATTAAAAACCAGAATCCTACAATATTTTGTTTAGAAGAAACACTTTTGAAGTAGAGACATATTCACAGTGTAAAAGTAAAAGGTTGGAGCACAATATATTATGCTTTAGTTGAAGTAAAAAAGCAGGAGTAGCAATCCTGATCTCAGACAAAACAAAAGCAAAAATAGATCTCATTAAAGGGGATAAAGAAGGAAACTATATCTTCTTATAAAACCATAGACAATGAGGTAATATCAATACAAAATAACTATGCATCAAGGGGAATAGCATCCAAATTCTTAGAGGAAGAAGTTAAATGAGTAACAGGAAGATATAGACAACAAAACTATACTGTACTTCTCTCAGAATTAAATATATCTAACCACCAAAAAAAAGAAGCTAAGGAGGAGAATGGAATGTTAGAAAAGTAAGATATGATAGACCTCTGAAGAATACTGAATGGTAGTACATGATAACATAAAAAAACTCTCCATGTATTAGGTCATAAAAACCTCACAATCAGGATATATATTAGGCACATCCTTTTCAGATCATGATGCAATAAAAGTTAAATGTAATAAAGGGCCATGGAAAGATGGACTAAAATGGAACCCAAATTATCTAAGTTTTTAAATACCAAGCAAATGAAACAACAAATTGAAGAAATAATAATTTAATCCAGGGCAATGACAATAATGAGACAACATACCAAAACTTGTGAGATATTGCCAAAAGAGAAATTTTATATCTCTCAAAATGCTAACATGAATAGAATAGAGAAAGAAGAGATCAATGAACTGGGAATGCAACTAAAATAACTAGAAAAAGAGCAAATTTAAAATTCCCAACTAAATGCAAAATTAGAAATTCTGAAAATCAAAGGGGAGAGTAATAAAATTGAAAGTAAGAAAATTATGGAACTAACAAATAAAACTAAATATTGTTCTTTTAAAGAAACAATAAACCTTTGGTAATTTTGATTTAAAAGATAGAAAGAAGAAAACCAGTATTAAAAATGAAAAGGTAAATTTACTAGTAATGGGGGGGAATTAAAGTAGTAATTTGCATTCATTTTGCACAACTATATGCCAATAAATCTAATCATCTAAGTGAAATGGATGAATAGTTACAAAAAATAAAAATGCCCAGATTAGAAGAGGAAATAAAATATTTTAATAACCCCATTTCTGGAAAAGAAATTGAATAAGCCACCAATGAACACTCTAGCAAAAAAAAAATCTCCAGGACCAGAAGGATTTACAAATGAATTCTACCAAGCATTTAAAGAATAATTAATTCCAATTCTAAATAAACTATTCACAGACAAAGAAAGAGTTCTGCCAAATTCCTTTTATGACACAAATATGGTGCTGGTACCTAAACCAGAAAGAGCCAAAACAGAATGAAAATTATAGATCTATTTACCTAATGAATATTGATGCAGAAATTTTAAATAAAATATTCATGAAGAGATTACAATGACCATGTAAGTTTTATACCAGTACTCCAGAATTGGTTCAATATTAGGAAAAAATAAATAGAATTGACCTTATCAATAAAAATCTAAGAGAAATCATATGCTTCACTCAATTGCTGCTGAAAAAAAATTTTGACAAAATACTACCTATTCCTTTTAAAAACACTAGAAAGCATAGGAATAAATGGAGTTTTCCTTAAAATGAGAAGCAGGGTCTTTCTAAAACATCAGCAAGCATTAACTACATTGTGGATAAGTAGAAGCATTCCCAATTAGATCAGGGGTGAAATAAGGATGCTCATTATCACCAGTATTATACAATATTATATTAGAAATGTTAGTTTTAGCAATAAGAGAAGAATAAATTGAGAGAATTAGAATGAGGAATAGAACTATCACTTTCAGCAATTCTACATAGTATCAACAAAACCAATATGCAAGAGATTTAAAGAGAAATTCCACTTAAATTAACTATAAACAACATAAAATTCTTGGGAATTTCCCTGCCTAGGCAAACCTAAAAACTATATAAACACAATTACAAAATACTTCTCAAAGAAATAAAATTATTTCTAGACATTTGGGAAAATGTCAATTGCAATGGTGGAGAGAAGACAGGCACTGTGATAAGTGCTCCTCTTTCCCCAAAAAAAACAGCATTAGAGAATCCTCTTAACAGAAATTCAGTCAACAGAACACCCACCAAGAAAGTCTGTCTCAGGGGACTTCGGGTGAACCAGGAGATGAGAGCAGAGGATCAGCATGGGGACAGTAGCCGGGGAAGCCAGAAGGCCAGCCTCAGCCTTAGAGACTTCAGTGAGTGATGAGTGTGAGATCCAACTTTACTGTGGCATCTTTGGCCCACAGTGATATGAGCTATGGGAGATTGAGTTCCATCACAGAGTCTCAGAACATGCCTGCAGAACAACCAGCTGGCCAAGGACTTGAGCTCCATATTTTCAGCAGAGCCCTTTGTCCAGATAGAACAATAAACAACCCCCACCATCACCCCCTCAGGGCAACAGAGTTCACTCAGGGGAAAGAAAATAACTCCCTCCCCCAGGGCCCAGTCCAGTGTTCAAGGTCAACTCAGACCCTGCTGCTGAGGACCTCAAAGACTCCAGAGAAAGAAACCAGCACCCCTTACTGGCTGGCCCTTGGAATTACTAAGTCAAGTGAACAGTCTCTAGGATCATTAAAAGCAAACCTCTGAAAGCCAGCTCCCCACCCCCAACACAAGATCCTAGAAAGAAATACTTAGAAGGGACAGATTCTAACCCAGAGAGATCTAGCACTGCTGAGGAGAATATTAATTGGTCTCCAGCCAAGAAAGACTTCCTTGAAGAAATCAGGAAGGAGTTTAAAAATCAAATGGAAAAATTGGGAAAAGAAACACAAGAGAAAATTAACACATTGCAAGAGAAAATTAACATCCCACAACAAGAAAACAAATCCTTGGAAAATACAATTGGACAAATACAAAATGAAAATAACTGTCTTGGATCTTCAATTGGGAAAATACAAAAAGAAAATGATTCCTTCAAAAGTACACTTGGGCAAATGGAAAACTCCTTCAAAAATAGAATTGACCAACTGGAAAAGGAGTTGCAAAAGATAAATGAAGAAAAAACTTCTCTTAAAAAAAGAATGGAATTGGCAGAAACTAATGACTTCATGAGACAACAAGATTGTGTTAAAAAAAAAAAACCCCAAAAAATTGAAAAAGCAGAAGAAAATGTAAAATACCTCATCAGCAAAATCACTGACCTCAAGAATAGATCAAGAAGGGAGAACCTGAGAATTATAGCCCTTCCTGAAAACAATGAAGAGAAAAAAAAAGCCTGGACTTAATAATACAAGATTTAGTGATGAAAAATTGTCCTGATATCATGGAACCAGAGGGCAAAATAGTTAGTGAAAAAAATACATCAATACCCTCCAGAAAGAGATCCTAAAATGGAAACACTAAGGAATACTATGGCCAAATTCCAGAACTATCATATAAAAGGAAAAAATCCTGCAAGCAGCCAGAAAGAAAAAATTTAAATACCAAGGAGCCACAGTAAGGATTATGCAAGACCTGGCTGCAGCAACATTAAGAGAATGAAGGGCCTGGAATGAGATATTCTGAAGAGCAAAGGATCTTGGAATGCAGCCAAAAATCCACTACCAGGCAAAGCTGAGACTTCTATTCCAGTAGAAAAGATGGACATTTAATGAAATAGGAGACTGCCAAGATTTTATGATGAAAAAACCAGAGCTAAATAGAAAATTGGACATCAAACAGGAGGCTCAAGAGACACATGAAAAGATAAAAAAAACTGCTAAAAAATAAGATGAAACTGGATATATAATCACTTGGAAGAAAGAATCTCATAACTCTTGAGAATTGTAACTCTATTAAAGAGAATATACATAGCCAAAAGTGATGGATGCTCATAACTTTTCTGTGACTCAGAATGATTTAAAAACAATACCTCCTTAAAAAGGGGGACAGTATGGAGAAGGGAGAATGGAGGGAGACTGAATGGGGGTACATCTCATTACATCAAGAGGTACAAAAGACCTATTGTAAATGAGGAGGGGAGGAGGTGAGAACCACCTGAATATTTATCTCATCAGACTTGGCTTAAAATTAATTAAGGAACATTTAGTTAAGAAACTTATCGTACATTTCAAGTATTAAAAGGGTAAAAGGGGAAGGGGAATGGGGAGGGGGAGAAAAAGGGGAACAAACAGAAGGAAGGGAAGAAGGGCAAAAAAGGAAAGGAGAAATAAAGGGAAGAGGCTTTGATAAAAGAGAGCAAAGACACTGAAGGTGGTGGTATTCAGAAACAAAACACTGGAGAATATGGATAAAGGGGAAAAGGGGGGAAAAATACAAACAGAAGGAACATAGCATGGAGGACAAGAAAGAGTTAGTAATTATAACTTTGTGAATGGGATGAACTCTCCCTTAAAATGGAAGCAAATAACAGAGTGGATTAAAAACTAGAATCCTATAATATTCTGCTTACAAGAAATTCATTTGAAGCAAAGAGATACATATAGAGTAAAGGTAAAAGGTTGGAGCAAAATATATTTTGCTTCAGCTGAAGTGATAAAAGCAGGGGTAGGGGTGGCTAGGTGGCACAGTAGATAAAGCACAGGCCCTGGAGTCAGGAGTACCTGGGTTCAAATCCGGTCTCAGACACTTAATAATTACCTAGCTGTGTGGCCTTAGGCAAGCCACTTAACCCCATTGCCTTACAAAAAAAAAACTAAAAAAAAACAGGGGTAGCAATCCTTATCTCAGACAAAGCAGCTGCAAAAATAGATAGCATTAAAAGAGATAAGGAAGGAAACTATATCCTCCTAAAAAGTACCAAAGACAATAAAGTTATTTCATTACCAAATATGTGGGACAGCATCCAAATTCTTAGAGGAGAAGTTGAAAGAGCTACAGGAAGACATAGACAGCAAAATTCTACTAGTGGGAGACCTTAACCTCCCCATTCTTATATTTAGATAAATCAAATCATAAAATAAATAAGAAGAAAGGTAAGAAGGTAAATGAATTGTTAGAAAACCTAGATAAGATACACCTATGGAGGAAATTGAATGGGGATAGAAAGGAATATCCTTTTTTCTGCAGTACATGGCCCTTATACAAAAATTGACCATGTACTAGGACATAAAAACCTAATGATCAATTGCAGAAAGGCAGAAATAATGATTACATCTTTCTCAGATCATAATGCAATAAAAACCATATGCAATATTGGGCTAGGGAGATATAGATGCAGAACTAATTAGAATAATATATAAATAACCTCATTTTAAAGAATGAGTGCATCAAGCAATAAATTATAGGAAGAATTAATTATTTCATCCTAGATAATGACATTAATGATACAACATACCAAAACCTATGGGATACATTTAAGGTGGCTGTCAGGGGATATATTATATCTTTAAATGCTTACATGAATAAATTAGAGAAAGAAGAAATCAATTAACTAAATGTGCAACTAAAAAGATTTGAAAAAGAACAAATTAAAACCCCCCAATTAAATACCAAATTAGAAATTCTAAAAATGAAAGGAGAAATTAATAAAATCAAAAGCAAGAAAGCTATTGCACTAAGAAAACCAAGAGCTGGTTTTATGAAAAGAACAAAAAAATTGATAGACTTCTGGTCAGTATGATTAAAAAAAGAAAGAAGAAAACCAAATTGTTAGTATCATAAATGGAAAAGGTGAACTCATCACCAATGAGGAAGAAATTAAAGTAATAATTTGGAATTATTTTGCCCAACTCTATGCCAATAAATTTGATGATCTAAGTTAAATGGATGAATATTTACAAAAATATAAGTTACCTAGATTAAATGAGATAAATTTATGAAGAGGAATGAAGAAGAAATTAAAACCTAAATAAACCTATCTCAGAAAAAGAAATTCAACAAGCTATTATTGAACTCCCTAAAAAAAATCTCCAGGGCCAGATGAATTTACAAGTGAATTCTATTAAACATTTAAGGAACAATTGGAAAAATGGGAAAGATGGAATTCTGTCTAACTCTTTCTATGACACCAACATGGTGCTGATACCTAAACCAGGTAGAGTTAAAACAGAAAAAGAAAATTATAAACCTATCTCCCTGATGAATATAGATGCAAAAGTCTTAAATAAAATCTTAGCAAAATGATTACAACAAGGTATCACTAGGATAATACATTATGATTGAGTAGGATTTATCCCAGGAATTCAGGGTTGGTTCAATATTAGGAAAACTATTAGTAGAATTAATTATACCAATAACATACCTGTCAGAAATCATATGATCATAGCAATAGATGCTGAAAAAGCTTTTGATAAAATACAGTACCCATTCCTAATAAAAACCCTAGTGAGTATGGGAATAAATGGTTGCTTCCTTAGAATAATAAGCAATATCCATCTGAAACCATCAACAAGCATTATATACAATGGGGAGAGGCTAGAGGCATTCCCAATAAAAATCAGGGGTGAAACAAGGAAGCCCATTATCACTGCTATTCAATATCATATTAGAAATGTTTGCCTCAGCAATAAGAGAAGAAAAAGAAATTGAAGGGATTAAAATAGCAAAGGAGGAGACAAAACTCTCATTCTTTGCAGATGACATGATGGTATACCTAGAGAATCCCCAAAACTTATCTAAAAATCTACTAGAAATAATTAGCATAATTAGCAATTTTAGCAAAGTGGCAGCATAAAAATAAGCCCTCATAAATCCTCAACATTTCTATATATGACTAGCACAATACAGCAGAAAGAGCTAGAAAGAGAAATCCCATTCAAAGAAACCTCAGACAAAATAAAATACCTGGGAGTCATTTTATGAATTTGGGACTCTGAGAAAATTCATTTTAAAATGAAAAAAAAAACAAGGAAATAGTGTAGAATCTGACAGGAACAAATAATTTGTCCCTAGGGCATTGATCATCTGGATTCTATTTTCTAGTCACTCATTTCCATATATCAACTGGGGACCCAGTGCTAAAAAGTTAGAATATATCGAGTCTCATAATTTTGGGGTGATTACTGGACAATTGGGTATTGTCTGGTCATGGCTTTTCATGAAAAGATGAAGGTTTGCACAATATACTGGATAGTTAACATAAATTAAACTGAGGTTGCTCATAAATGGGACCCAGGTCTGAGTCTAAAAGAGTTGTCAAAACGAGATGCTACATGTACAGAAAATGTAAAGCTGTTCTTTTTTTTTAGGTTTTTGCAAGGCAATGGGGTTAAGTGGCTTGCCCAAGGCCACACAGCTAGGTAATTATTAAGTGTCTGAGGCTGGATTTGAACTCAGGTACTCCCAACTCCAGGGCCAGTACTCTATCCACTGCACCACCTAGCCTCCCCAAGCAATTCTTTTTGTAGTCACAAAGAACTGGAAATTGAAGAGATGTCCATCAATTAGGGAATGGCTGAACAAATTGTGGTATATAAATGTGATGGAGTACTATTGTTCTGTAAGAAATCATGAGAGTCAGACTTCAGAAAGGTCTGGACAGACTTGCAAGAACTGATGCTGAATGAAATGAGCAGAACCAGAAGAACATTGAACACATTTACAGCACCATTGTGTGGAGATCAACTATGATGGATGTGTTCATTTCAACAGTACAAAGATCAAAGACAATTTTAAAGGACTTGTGATAGGAAATACCATTTACATCCAGAGAAGGAACTATGGAGTCTGAATGCACACCAAAGCTTACTATTTTTTTTATTTTTTAAATTTGTTTTATTTTTTATGCTTTTCCCCCTCACATGGTTTTCTTTTCCTTTTTGTTCTGATTCTTCTTTCACAACATGATTAATATGGAAATATGTTCTACATAGTTATACATGTATAACCTATATTACTGTCTGTCAGGGGGAAGGGAAGAAGAAAAATGTGAAATTCAAAATTTTACAAACATTATTGTTGAAAACTATCTTTACATGTAGTTGGAAAACTAAATAAATGAATTTATTTTTTTAAAAATGAGGTAATAACCTTTGCTCTCCTACCTCCTGCCTAGGAAGCAAAAAACCTTAGAGTTAGGGATCTTAGGGAGCAGACCTGGAAACTAGTGTCTAGTGGTTGTTGCTTTTCTCAAAAAGCACTAATGTTGAAGTTGAGTCTACACTTGGAAGTGGTAACTATGGATACCCATCATGGAACAAATCCAAGGATACCAGCAGATCAACCTGTCTAGCAAAGATTATAAAGCTGTGAGAAGCAAGTCCAGTCTAGCAGCTGAATAATCTAGCTGTCATTCTGCCAGAAATAAACTTCAAGGTGATTCTTTGAAGACTGAAAGGATATTGAGACCTTGCAACTCTGAAAAGTAAAATTTCATTTAGACCTCTCTGATCAAAAAGTAGCAAGAATTATTAAAAGGGTATACCATACTCCAGCTTTTTGAGAGGAGTGTTTTACCTTTACTAAGAGCAATTTAAATTATAATGCCTGATTGATAATGGGAAATACACCGATGAGGATTTATGCCTGATTTTGGAAGGGGCAGGTGGTATTGCACTGAAAACCCTTAGAATAGTCACACACACACACACACACACACACACACACACACACACACACACAACAACAACAACAACAACAACAACAACAACAACAACAACTTCTGAAATGAAGATTAAAATTGGAGGGGAATATCCTAAAGGACATATTACATGTTATTAATCCTATAACCTTTCATAGATATTTTCTAAAGTAGTGTGATTTCTAATTAAAAGATGTTTACTCTGGGGCAGCTGGGGGGAGCAGTGAATAGAGCACCAACCCTGGAGTCAGGAGGACCTGAGTTCAAATCAGACCTGAGACACTTAATAATTACCTAGCTGTGTGACCTTGGGCAAGTCATTTAACCCACTGCCTTGCAACAACAACAAAAAAGATGCTTACTCCTATGCCTAATACCTGATAAAATTCTATCTTAAGTGTAACAGAAAATGACATGACCAATTATACATGAGAGAGAAAATTTCCACTCTACATCGTGTTCAATGAGTCTTCATTTGTTTGTTTTGCTTTTAAAATTCCTTCCCTGGGACACTAGGATTCACAGATTCTATACAAAGTTGGAGGCTAAGGTCTTTATTGAAGCCATTATCATAAACCCAAACACCACAAACTAGAAATTATTTCTAACAGATTTCCAAAGAAGCACATTCACAGCTTAACAACAATCCAGGGCCAAGGCATGTCCCCTTTACAGAGAAAACCAAATGTAATATTTCTTTATAGCTGAAATCTACTAAAGAGAAAAACCCAAATCCCTGAATCTGTATTAAGTCTCAATAATGGATACAAATGATGGGGATAAATAGAAACAGATTTTACCCCAATTCAAAGATTTTTTGTTGTGGTTTCCAAGACTTGGATTGGTTTGTTTTTTCCATTATTTTTTCATGTACAGTGGCCACACAACTTCCTGTCTCTAGAGAGATTCTGAAGCAAAAAATTCCAGAAGATCACTAATTCAGCCAAAAATGGGATATTGCTAGGTTGACCTAAAAATGAAAATTTTGTCAATGAAAGACCATGTAGTCAATTCTATTGCCCTTGGTTCTGATCTAATGGAAATAACCAAATACCTTAAACTCCACCTTTGTTCAGTGTGTGTGTGTGTGTGTGTGTGTGTGTGTGTGTGTGTGTGTGTGTGTGCATATGCATGTGAATGTGTATGTTTATGTATGTAAAATATTTGAGGATATGGTAACAGTCACCCCAATATCAATGTTTACCTTTTTGCCACCAGGGGTTGTTAATCCTGGGCAAAAACTGGCTGACAACTCTCTTATTTGGCTCAGATGCTTGTGAAATTGGTACCAGATAAGTTGGTACCTGAGTAAAAGGTGGGCACAAGAGTTTTCACCAAGGATAAATCTAATAGAGAGATTTGCATTTGATACACCTTCTAGAAAGCTCCCAAGGATGACTTGAAATCCATAATGTCTTAGAATTAACATTAATATTAGAAACCCAGACAGAGACAGAGAAAGAAAGTGAAAGAGAAGAGAGTAGACAGAAAAGAGCAAGGGGAGAGAGGGCAGAAGGAGGAAGAAGAGAGAGAGAGAGAGAGAGAGAGAGAGAGAGAGAGACAAGTATCCCCAACAAGAGGTCATCCATTCTTTTTTTTTGTAGACTTCCAGTGTAGAGAGAGAACATCACTTCACAAACCAAGTCATTAGAGTTCTGAGTATTTGATGTGTTAAGAAATCCAAGAAGTCTAAATGTCTCTGCCTCTTGCATTCATTGCTTATTGTTCTGACTTCTGGCATCAAACATAACAAGTCTCATCCCTCTTCCACAAGACAGTCATTCAAATGCTCCAAGATAGCTCACATGTTTGCCCTATACTTTCCCTTCTGCATCTTAATCATTTCTAGAATTGGATGTAATATCACAGATGTGACCTGACGACAGGCAGAGGACAGTGGGATTATCCCAAGTGTGGGCTATTTGGGGATTATATCTGTGATTGTAGTGTTATGTTAATATTGCTGTTCAGTCATTTCAGTCATGTCTATCTCTGCATGGCCCCATTTAGGATTCTCTCGGCAAAGGTTTGCCATTTTCTTCTCCATCTCACTTTAGAGATAAGTAAAATAAAGGAAACAGTGTTAAATGACTTGCCCAAGGTCTCACAGCTGGGCATTTTTTAACTCCAGTCTTCTTGATTCCAGGGAGTTCTATCCCCTGAAGCATCCCCTAGCTACCTTTTTATTATTTTAGGGAACTTCAAGTGAGGAAACACTTTCAAATTCATGTGATACTTCTTTTGCAATTTATAATCTCAGAGAGTTGTCTGGGACCCTAAGAGATAAGAATCGACCAGGATCAAAGTCAATAGATGTCAGAATCAACACTTGCACTCAGTTCTCTGACACAGAAGCCAGCTCACTATCGATTATGCTATGTTGCCTCTCAGTTGGGGATTTTAGGCCTTTCTTAATTTAGAAAAAGAACCCTTAAAATTATCATGGATATTTTATTAGCCCCACCTGTGTATTTAGCCAATCCTTAGATAAGAAAGATCTCCTTCCCAAGGGCCTTGTTTGATGGAATGAAACATCATTGTGTATTTTTCAATGGAGAATTCAGGACAACTGAGAATCCCTCTTCTCCCCAGCATCTCAATGAATTTCCTCATCTAATAAAAGTTAATTTTATTTATTACATTACACATAAACCCATGGTTGAAAAAACTATGTGATTACTTGGAAAGGAAAAGAGAGGAATTATTTAGATGATTGTTGGGAAATACAATCTGACTCATTCATTGAAAGAAACCTAAGGCTTGAAGAATTTACAGTTTTATTTCAAGTTTTCATACTGAAGGAAATTTGAACTAAAAGGCTAGGAATCCAACTTGTGAGTAGATTTAAGCAATCATTAAATAATATTTTTCTAGTTCATAGAAATCAGTATATCTCTCTCCCATAAAGTCTGTCTCTCTGTCTCTCTATCTCTCTGTCTCTCTGTCTCTCTCTCTCTCTCTCTCTCTCTCTCTCTCTGTCTCTCTCTCTCTCTCTCTCTCTCTCTCTCTCTCTCTCTCTCTCTCTCTCCCCTGCTAATCCTCCTCCCTGAATTCTCTTCTTACTTCTAATTCTCCCACTAATGATTGTTTCTCCTCTCCAAATTTCCTCTTTTTCTTTCTTCTAAGTCTTTTTCTCCTAGTTCTAATTCTCCCAATTCTCCTAATTCTTGAGGATATAGTAACAGAGACTCCAATATCAGTTTTTACCTTTTAGCCACCAGAGGTTGCAACTCATGGGCAAGAACTGCCTCACAACTCTCTTATTTGGCTCAGATGCTTGTGAAATTGGTTCCAGATAAGTTGGTACCTGAGTAAAAGGTGGACACAAGAGTCTTCATCAAGGATAAATCTAATAGATTATTTGAGGACTGATAGGATATTGAAGGAGTAGGGTTTGGGGGAGAAGGGAGGGAGCAAAGAGGAAATCTAAAGCTAAACCTCTGTTCACTGTACTCCACTGCCTCAGCATACCCAATTGGATTGATGAAGGGCTAACTTCTGGGGCAGCAGAGTGGCATGGTGGATAGAGTGCAGGGCCGGAAGTCAAGAAGACTCATCTTCCTGAGTTCAAATTTAACTTTTGACGTTAACTGTGATCATAGGCAATTCACTTAATCTACTTGCCTCAGTTTCCTCAACTGTAAAATTAGTTGGAGAAGGAAATGCTTTGCCAGAAAAATCCAGGTGGGGTTATAAAGAGTCAGACATGACTGAAAATGACTGAACAACAATAAATGTTGGATTATACCTTTGAAGGACAAGGATATACTAATTTGCACATCTGTTGGAGTCCAGTTAAGAAAGTATAGAGATAAGGATTGCACCAATCATTGCATTGATGTAAGAACTTCTCTATACTGATGCAATGCAGGTCAGCATTTTTTCATTATTTAGACTCTATGAGCTGTCCCAGGTGCCAAGAGGTAAAATGTCTTGCTCAGAGATACACAACCAGTATATGTCTTAGGTTGGAGTTTTACCAGTATGTCTTAGGTTGGTTTTATAGACTATGCTGCCAATTAGGAAAGGTTCTTTTATTCTCATCTGCTCCAAGATTTGACATTGAACAAAGTTGATGGTAGAACTGAAAATTAGTATGCCAAAGAGTTACAAAAATACAGGTGCCACAATTAAAGATAAACATTTTATCATTTTTACAAAAGATCACATTGCTGTAGTTGCTGCTGTTTCAGTCACATCTGACTGTTACATCATTTGGGTATTTTCTTGACATTGATACTGGAATAGTTTGCCATTTCCTTCTCTAGCTCATTTTGCAGATGAGAAAAGTGAGGCTAAAAGAATGGAGTGACTTACACAGGGTAACAGAGTTGGTAAGAGTCTGAAGTTGTATTTGAACTCATAAAAATGAAGCTTTTTCTTGCTGCATGCACAGTTTTACAAACACTAAACATCTGTCTGTCATCCTATAAACATTCTTATACTTCTCTTTCCTCTAGGACAGAAAGCAGAGATTTTAAAGATTTGTAGTTTCCAACAGCTGCTTGGCCCTTGAATGACACATCTGGAAAAGCAAATGAGCTATTAACATAAACAAAACTATTGTTTAATTTCACTGAAATTGAAATAAGCCAAAACTTTGCATAATGACATCTGAATACCTTAGGGGGAGAATGCCACTCCCCCAGTAACTTGGTGTAGAATCACAGAATCTGAAGGTTGGAAGAGAATCAGAAACATATAGCGTAATTCATACACAAAAGGAATCTCCATTATAGATGCTTCTTGCCCAAACAGTATGCACCAGACAGGGCCTAGAACCCAAGATTTCCAAGACCCAGCCTCCCTCTTCTATGCTCTGCTGTCTCTACAAACTCATGTTACCTGATAAACAATAATCTTCTGGGATTAATGGTCTTTAATCAAGTGATCTTTTAGTATTTAATTGAAAACCTAAAAGAAATCAGAATTCATTGCTACTCTATGTATGTAATTGTCCTTTTAAAGGTCATATTGATTGGAATTTTTTCTTTTCATCAAGCATAAATTTGTATCCTTCATTTTATATCAGTTACTCCTGGTTCTGCCCTTGGAACACTACAGAATAAATTAAACCCTTCCTTCACTTAACAGTCCTTGAAATACTTGAAGACAGCTCTCATGTCTCTCCCATTACACACATACACACACACACACACACATTTCTCATACTAAGTTCCTATAATTGACTTTTATACAACATGGATTCAAGACCCTTCACCATCTTCACTTTGGACGTACTCCAGAATAGTATTGTAAATTAGTAAATTAGGCCATGACATTCAGAACTGTATGTAATACTTCAGGTGAGGTCTGGGATCTAAGGAAAGTACAAAATATCAAAGCTGTTTTCCCTATTTCTGGAACCTACAGTGCATTTAATGCAGCCCACTATCAAATTAACATATACTACTGAGACATATGAAGTGTGTAGTCTTCTAAGATACCCAGATCTTTTTTTCAGATGTCTATCTATGCCTCAGTCTTATATTTGTGAAGATGATTATTTTTGCAGCCAAATCTTAGAATGTACAGTGCTTTCTGAATTCCATCTTATCAGATGCATTCTGATGTTAAATCCTCTCTAGAATCATTTGGATTGTGACCCAACCTTCCAATAACCCTCCATATCCAATCTGTCCAAGTTGTATGTCATCTATCTCCTCCTCTTGGTTAACATTGACATGGCAATTTAAGGCAAGTGTGTATACATATACGTGTGTGTGTATGTATGTGTGTGTGTGTATGTGGAGAGAGAGTCAGATACACAGAGATATATCGAGAGAGAGAGAGAGAGAGACAGAGACAGAGACAGAGACAGAGAGACAGAGATAGAGAGACAAAGAAGAATGGAAATAAAATGAAAATAAAGGGATAACCTATCCCTCAGGTTTTATCAGGATCATTTAACAATAATAACAAAAATCATGATAAAACATCAGAGATATTTCCTTTATTTCCATCTTATCTCCAACTGGCAGAGAGGTTAAATGATTTCATCAGGGTCACTAGACTAATCAGAATCTGAAGTAAGACTAAAACTTTGCCCCTTTCATGCTTGCCATTTAAAAATTTGATGAACGTGAGTTCTACACCATTGGTTCAAGCCACTAACAAAAATGATAGGCAGCATGGGGTCAGAGTATCTCTTTGACACTTATCCCACGGTAGACCTTGTAGCACATCAACATGGCACGCTTACCAATTACTCTCTGAGTTCAGCCAAATGACCAGTTCTGAATCCATGTCATTATATTAATGTCCACAAGAATGGTAGGAGATTCTTTCTTAATAACAGTACCAAAATCAAGCTAAAGTCTCTATACAACTATCCTCATCTATTAGTTTAGTAATCCTTCAATAAAAGGAATAAGAATAGTCTGTCCTGTACCTAGCAAAGCCAGGATGGCCTTTTGTAATTCCTAACTTCCATTCCAGATGTTCTTCCATTTTTAATGATCCATTTTATAATTTCTTCCAGAACTGAAATTGAACTCACAGGCCTAGAGTTTAATGGCTTTTATACTCTTTCCATTTGTAAAATTGGCATGACATTTGTCCCTCTCCAAACTTATGGTAATTCTCCATTTTCCATGATCGACAATGATTCAGCAATTACATCTCTTGGCTCTTTCAGGCTGTGAGGATCCGGTTCATTGGCACCTGGTAATTGGGAACATTAAGGTCTGTTATTTGTTCTGGATATCAGCTTCCTTATGAACATGTGTTCTCTTCATTCCAATATAAATACCATTCTTCTTTGCTGATGACATGAGTGGTTCAGACTAATCTTTCTTTTTTTAATATTTAATATTTATTTACTCTCATTTTGTACAAATAATGTTTTTATACATTAATAAAATATTCTTGTTTAAGAGTAAACAGAATAATGCTTCCCCAAAAAATATAGACTCATTTGAGCAATAAAGTAAAGGGGAGAGAAAAAAATTAAAATAAAAAATAGTAATAATTGCAGGTATGGCCAGGTGGTGCAATGGACAGAGCACCAGCCCTGAGCCAGGAGCACCTGAGCCCATACTCTGCCCCATACACCCAACAATCACCCAGCCATGTGACATGCAAGCCAACCCAACACCACTGCCCTGCAAAAACCAAAAAAAATAAAAAAACAAAATAAAATAAAATAGTAATAATAGTCGGGGTGGCTGGGTGGTGGACAGAGCATTGGCCCTTGAGCCGGGAGCACCCAGGTCCAAATAGAGCCTCAGACACCCAACGATCACCCTGCTATGTGGCCCCAGGCAGGCCACCCAGCCCCATTTGCCCTGCACCCCCCCCAAATAATAATAATAATAATAATAATAATAATAATAATAATATAGTAGTGCTTCAGTCTTTGTTCCAACACCAACAACTCTGTCACAGTGTATCACATTCTTTACGATAAGTCTATTGCAAAAGTTACTTCCATATTTTTCCACTGTTGCCATTGCTGATTGCAACTCCCTCCTTTTGTATTTCTCCACTACTATGTACTATATTTTCTCTCTCCTTTCACTCTGACTCTGCTGTAGGGTAGCTGAGTGACACAGCAGACACATCCCTGGTCCTGGGGCCAAGAGGCCCCAAGCCCCCCTTCCACCCCTTAGGCTCAGCATCCACCTGGCCCTATGGTCCCAGACAGGCCATCCAATCCCAGCCCCTTGCAAGAAGTAAAAAAGAAAATGTGTTATATCTCACCACTCTCCCCGCCATGGTCCATCCTCTCCTCCATCACTCACATCCCCCCTTCCCCCTGTCCCCCCTCTCCTTCTTACTCCAGATGCCTATACTCCATTGAGTATATATATGCTGTTTCCTCTCCTAGCTACCTCTGATGAGAGTGAAGGTTCCCTCATTCCCCCTTGTCTTCCCCCTTTCCATATCATTGCAATAGCTCATCGTAATAAAGAAAAATCTTATTATATGAAATATCTTGGCCTATTCCCCCCTCTCCTTTTTCTTTGTCCCATTACATTTCCCTTTTTTCTATTGACTCCATTTTTACACCATATTTTATCTTCAAATTCAGCTTTCTCCTGTGCTTCAACTACAAAAGCTCCTTCTACCTGCTCTATTAACTGAGAAGGTTCATATGAGTATTATCAGTGTCATTTTTCTATGCAGGAATACATGTAGCTCATCACCGTTAAGTCCCTCATATTTTCCTCTTCTCCTCCAATCTCTATGCTTCACCTGAGTCCTGTATCTGAAGATCAAACCTTCTGTTCAGCTCTGGCCATTCCAACAGGAACATTTGAAATTCTCCTGGTTCATTGAAAGTCCATCTTTTTCCCTGGAAGAGGACATTCACTTTTGCTGGGTAATTGATTCTCAGTTGCATTCCAAGCTCTTTTGCCTTCCAGCATATTATATTCCAAGCCCTACGAGCTTTTAATGTAGTGGCTACTAAGTCCTGTGTGATCCTGACTGCAGCTCCACAATATTTGAATTGTGTCCTTCTGGCTGCTTGTAATATTTTCTCTTTGACTTGGGAGTTCTGAAACTTGACTATAATATTCCTAGGGGTTGGTTTTTGGGGATCTCTTTCTCTGGGGGATTGGTGGATTCTCTTCATTTCTATTTTGCCCTCTGCTTCTAGAATATCAGGGCAATTTTCCTGTATTAATTCTTTAAAATGATGTCAAGGCTCTTTTCCTGATCATGACTTTCAGGTATTCCAATAATTTTTAAATTATCTTTCCTAAATCTGTTTTCCATATCAGTTGTTTTTTCAATGAGATGTTTCACATTTTCTTCTAATTTTTCATTTTTTTTGGTTTTGAAGTAATGAGTCCTGATTTCTCATAAATTCATCAGTCTCCCTGAGTTCTATTCTTTGTCTGAAGGATTTATTTTCCTCAGAGAGTTTTCTTATCTCTTTTTCCATCTGGCCAATTTTGCTTTTTAAAGCATTCCTCTCCTTCATAACTTTTTGAACTGTATTATCCATTTGACCTAAGCTGGTTTTTAGCATGCTATTTTCTTCAGCATTTTTTTTTGGATTTCCTTGACTAGGCTGCTGACTTCCTTTTCATGTTTTTCCTGCATCTCTCTCATTTCTTTTCCCAGTTTTTCTTCTATCTCCCTCATTTGATTTTCAAAGTTTATTTTGAGCTCTGTCATAGCCTGATCCCAATTTCTGTTTTTCTTGGAGTCTTTAGATGCAGGAGCTTGTGTTTCCTCATCTTCAGAGTGAGCATATTTATTCTTCTTGGGATCATAAATAGTGTATTTCTCAATGGTGTTCCAATTTTTTCTCTGCTTGCTCATTTTCCCAGCCTAAGCCTGTTTTGGGGAGTGCTTCCTGAGCTTTTGGGACACTCCCACAAGGGTCTCAGTGTGTGAGGCTCTGTCCTCCCTCCTGGTCTGTGAATGACCATATGTGCCCCACTCTGCTACAGGGCTGAGGTGGAGAGGGCCCCTGCTGTTCTATGGGGGGGCCCAGACTGTGATCAGGATCTGAATGTGTTCAGAGCCCCAGAGTCCTGTTCAAGGGGCAGAGGACAGAGCTGGGAAGTCTCTCTTCACTCCCCTCCCTAGGTTCAATGGATTCATGCCCTGGGGGCTCCTACTTACAGGCTCCACCTACTTATGTTTCCTGGATCTGGAATGCAAGCCATGCTGCTCACTGTGTACCCTGAGGGCTGGGCTTCACATGCTCACTCTGGCAGAGGTCCCCCTGCTGTTCCCCCAATTTTTGCCTGGTGCTCCCTGGGGCATAGCTCAGGAAACTCCCCCACTGCTGTGAGCTGTGGCTCCCAGCACCCTAGGGCTGCCTCCAGGAGGTTGAAGTTCTTTCGCTCTGGCAAACCACCCCTCTGGCGGGCTGCTCCTCCAACCCTGGGGATCAGCTCTTGTCCCCATCTTGGCTCCACCCTCCAGACTAATCTTTCTTCTCAGTTTTTATTCTCCCATATAACATCCCCCCAACAAAATATTCTCCTCCATATTTAAGTGTTCTTTTTTTGTTACTCCTAGTATGAACCAAAACATCACCAACAACATGATTTTGTTTTCACTTTCCTTCATAGCCTTAGATCATTATCAGCTTTACACAATTTTTATAGAACAGTTATGCTTCTATGCTCATCATATGTTACCTGGTCCTATATCTATCTTATGTAAATTTTCATTTTTCTTCTAAATTGATTGATGAGTCCCTGTGCATCCATATTGATCTCTTCAGACAAAACCATTCTTCCTCTTTATTTGAATTATTTCCCCTTGTGTGTCTCTACATTATTTAACATAGAGCATTTTCCATAAATCCTGGACTAATTTTTTTCCTGAAACACTTTTTCCCATGGAACATTACCTATCTATCCACTGAATTCTTTGAAATTTACTTTCCACAAATCTAGGGTGTATGCCAACCTATGTCCAGCTCTCCTCTCCTCTTTTACAGATATCAGAAGGGAGTGGTCACTGCTCCATTTCTCTCCTTCCCACCTCAGTAGCCAGGTCCTTCTTGTTATTGAAATCAGAGCCAAAATAGAATGTCCTAATCTTTGTTTCTCAACCATTTGAAGAATAAAATTATTTTTAAAGTAAGTCAAATAGCAGAAGATCTAGGTAACTGAAATCTCTCATGGGTCAGTCAGTCCTGAGAGATAGGCAAGCATCATTCTGAAGGTATGGACAGTGGTCTACATTGTTCTCAGCTAATTGAAAGGGAGTCAAGTTCAGATCCCAATCAAGAATGGAGGAGACAGATTCCACACAGTAACTCAATCAATGTTAAAGAAGTTGGCAGAAGCCTCAGGAGAGTTCTGTTTTCTTTGTGAAGGGTAGAGCTACCCTGGAAGGGGTTCATTCAAAGAGAGAGACCCGTATCCTGGAAAGCACCAAAGTTCCAGTGATGCAGGTGAGCCAAGGATCAGATATCATTGTACTTCTAACCATCACAACTCAAAGATGACAGGTTTGAGAAGAAATACTAGAATGACAATTAGCCATAGAGAGAGAAGTTAGGATGTACCAAATTGTCGAAGAAGATTCTATCAGACACTATCATAGTCACTACCATCACAAACCAAAGATGAAAGGTCTGAAAGGAAAGACCATATTGATATTAACCCATTGAAATATCCTACTGGCTATTAGCCCTTGGAGTGATGGATTAGGATATACCAGGTTATCATATACTCTTATCACATAGCACATGCCATTGCTTGCCTGGCTTTGATGATGGGCCCTAGTCTCTTCATTGATATGGGAGGAATCAAAACCATTTTCAGTTCAAGAAAGTCCTACAAAGGCCAAGACTATCTCCAATAGTCCTGTTTCATAAAAATCAGACCCTGGGAAGGAATGATTCTAGTAAAGGCAAGTGAGAAGGATGCCTTGCATAGCATTTCCATTTGTAAAATTGGCATGACATTTGTCCTTCTCCAAACTTATGGTAATTCTCCATTTTCCATGATCCTCCAAATATCATTGACAGTGATTTAGCAATCACTGAAAGACCATAAGGGCTCAAATTGGGTTTTTTCACACAATCATAGAGGCAAAAGGATGTAGACAAGAAATAAAAATAATTTCGGAACAGAAAAGTTGGCCACCAACAAACTGAGAATGGAGTTTGAATGTCGGATTACAACTTCCAACATAGGTTTGACAGATATCTGGATAAAGACAGAGTATACATAAAAACATTATTGTGCAATTTGCACCTCTAAACATTTGAAAGGCTGATGTGGTCATCTCCAATACAAAAGACTAGTAGTGGTATCTTATGCCCTAATTTATCATTCCTCACTTATTTCCTATTTGTGTTCAGGTAGTGTATGGTCTGCTCCAGTATCAAAAATCCCTTCTGTTTCTTCTTTTGACCTTCATCAAAATCCTCATTTTTAAACCCTCTTTGGATCCTCAATCACTTAAGTATGTATTTTTATATATAGTTCTGCCTCAATCACTCCCCTTTTACCTTTCTTGCTTGTTTTGAATATTATATACCCATCCAGAATCTTAAACCAATCAAGGATCCCATAAAGTCTCAGGGATACTACTGAGGTCAAATTTGCCCTCTTCCCTGAAACTTCTAGTTTCTCTTATTTGTTACCTAAACTTTGGGTCCTCATTGTGCAGAGGCTCTCAAAGCCATGGGTTATGTTCATGGCTCCATTTATTAAAATTTTGTCTCTTGTGAATTTATGGATGGTCCAAATCTTTTCCTTTTTCCTTCTTTGTGCTTAGGTTTTAATAATATCTATCTTGGTGGGTATACAAAGGCAGTTTTTTCCCCTCCACCATCCCTTTTTATTTTAAAGTCCTTCTAATTAGATTTGCAAGACACTTGGCAAATACCCTTGCCAGAATTCTTTTTTTTTATGTATACTCTGTCTTTGTCCAGAAATCTGTCAAACCTATGTTGGAAGTTGTAATCCGACATTCAAACTCCATTCTCAGTTTGTTGGTGGCCAACTTTACTGTTCCAAAATTATTTTTGTTTCTTGTCTATATCCCTTTGCCTCTATGATTAAGTGTGAACAAAGCTCAACTTGGGCCCTTATGGTCTTTAATTTCTTGATACTACATTTTGGGTTCTTTCTGCAGTGTCATTTATGCCCATATGAATCACCAGATGTGAGATGTTACCATCCATTTTGATAAATCTTGGAAAATTCACTGTCATGTCTTGGGTAGACAACAGAGACTGCTCTATTCTTGCTACCTAGTCAACAAATATCTATTTCAGTGCCTCTTGATATTACTTCTGAATCCACAACTAGAATGTAAGTTCCTAGAAGACAGGAACAGTTTCTTGGTTTGTTTGTCTCTCCAGAGTTTAATACAGTATATTGCAGATCATAAGTACTTAAGAAATATTGGTTTAAGTGGATGCACTACTTATAAATTTGATGATTTTGTTATTGTTATTCAGTAATTTTTCAGTTGTCTGACTCTTCATGACCACATCTGAGGATTTCTTGGTAAAGATACAAGAATGGTTTGTCATTTCTTTCTCCAGTTCAAGGTGAGGAAACTGAAACCACAACAGATTAAGTAACTTCCCCAGGGTCACAGAACATATGACTAAGTATCTGAGACCAAATTTGAACTCAGAAAAATGAATCTTTTTGACTTCTTACCTAGTCCTCTCTCCACAGCATCACATAGTTGCCCCTTGTTTTTCATTGTGGGATTATAGCATGCTAAACACATTATCATTAGAATGTAAACCCTTTGAAAGAAATTTTTTTTCATTATACCAGTGTCCCCAGAAACTAGCAGAGTAATTAGCACATCATGGATCATAATTAATTGTTGACTGACCAACTGATTATCTTTTCTTCTTCTACTGTCTCTACTGGATGATCTTTACCAATAAATTCTTTTCTTTTGCTAGGCACTGGGGTTAAGTGGCTTGCCAAAGGCCACACAGCAAGGTAATTATTAAGTGTCTGAGGTCAAATTTGAACTCAGGTCCTCCTGACTCCAGGGATGGTGCTCTATCCACTGTGCCACCTAGCTGCCCCCAATAAATTCTTGAAAGGGTGAATAGTTTCTTTTTCTTGAAAACAACTAGTTCTCTCCTCTTGGGAAATGTCCTCAAATCTGACTTTTAGCTCTAATTGTGCAGGTCCCCCTTTACTTCCATTTTACTTAGTCCCTTCTCTCTAAATTAGAATTTCCCTCATCCATTGAAGTTTTACTTCTCTTCCCTTTATTTTATCTAAAAACCCTGAGTGTGGAAATATGTTCTTCTATTATTTTTGCCTCTTTCTTAAGAAGGGAGATCAATATTTACTTGAAATTCAAATAGCAGTCACTCAAGTATACAGAAAAAACAACCCTGAATGATTGATACTGTTTTCCCTACCATTAAAATGGATGAGATTGTCTTGAGTCTTATTTCTTGAAACTATCTATGGATATTTATGCTTCAACCCTAAACACTTGATTAAAACTTTTTTGTAAGCAATTATTCATTTTGCCCCATCCCATAATTTACTTAAACCTCTATTTGTTTCCAATACCTTTTCTTATTTTTCTTTGTCTTGCCAACAACCTTCTTCTTAAAACTAACTCTGCAAGAGTTTCCTTTGGAGTCATGACAGCCAAGTGGCACAATGGAGAGAGTACCAGAAGGATCTGAATGCAATCTCAGACACTTGATACTTACTAGATGTATAACTCTGGGCAATCCACTTAACCATGATTGCCTCACATCCAAGACCTTCTCCATTCATCCTGATCCTTATCTGGCCATGGGACCCACATTACTTTAGAGGAGAAAATGATTTAGCACAGCACTCCCTCATTCAATTTCAATTCATGTGAATGTCATGGCATAACTTCCCTGATGTCATAGTCTTCTTCAAGAATGAAAGACAAACATCATTATGTGAAGGTATCATTTGATGCTAAAAGATGCCATAGACAAAGAAGAAATATTAATTTTTTTAATAAACTCTCTGATAAAATATTATTTCTCAAATATATATTTAATATAGAACTGAGTCAAAGTTTTAAAAAAATGAGTCTTTCCTAATTGACCAAAGGATATAAATAGGCAGCTTTCAAAAGGAAACCATTATCAATGAACAAATGAATAAAGTTCTTTGCCCCTCCCAGCTAGGGTTAGGTAAATCCCTGCCCACAGGAAAAAGACAAGCCATTATCAGTAAAAATGGATCCCTGCCTTAGTCTGAAATGATTAGTCTTTGAGCTTCCACCCCTGATCTGCATCTCCCTAATTGCCTCATTTCTGCTCCTCAAGCTATGGTCACTCATCAACATATCTCTCCCCACCTATTATCCTGAGGTTGGGCTGCTCATTTTTCTTTGGAATAGATCACTCTTGGGGAATGTTAACCCCCCCAAAAAAGAAATTCTCACACTTATTCCTCTCTCTTAACTGTCTTTGATGTTCTCACTAGCCTAACTGGTCACTATTTCCTCTTTATTTAACTCCACTACTTCTACTGAAACTCACTTTCTTTCTGCTTCTCCAAAGAACTTACCTGTGAACATTTTGTAGTCATCTGGGAATTTTATGTCATAATTTCTGAACTTTTTGTAGTAACTTGTAAACCTTTGTGCAACCTTAAAATTAAAATCTAAGCTTTTCTTACCTCCCTGATTCAGAGAATTGGTGATTTCTTCACCCAAAATGAATCCACATACATCCTTATGATCCCCTTCCTCAAAGCCCATCTCTCATCTTCAGGAGAACTATTATACTAAGAAGTTAGGAGGGGAATGATTTCAGAAAAATATAAAAAGACATCTATGAACTGATGTAAAGGTGGGTGAAAGAAAATGGGAGTTTATTATATATACAGGATCAGAAATATTGTAATGATGAAAGAATTGGTTACTTTGATTAACACAATGATCCAAGATGTTTCCAAAGGACAAATGATGAGGAAGTTTCACAATGTGAACTGATACAGTGCAAATTAAAGTATAATTTTGTTACTTTATTATTCTTGTTTTTTTTAAATGACAAATATGGAAAGATTTCTGATATAATTTCACATCTACAGTTGCAATATTCTAATTTGCCTTCTTAGTGAGTGAGGGAGAAGGAAAAGATAGAGAGAATTTGCAATTCAAAATTTAAAAAGAAAGGAATGGGGGTGGCTAGGTGGGACATGAGGTAACTAGGTAGTGAAGTGGATAGAGCACCAGCCCTGGAGTCAGGAGTACCTGAGTTCAAATCTAGCCTCAGACACTTTAATTACCTAGCTGTGTGGTCTTGGACAAGTCACTTAACCCCATTGCCTTGCCAAAACAAGAAAGAAAGAAAGAAAGAAAGAAAGAAAGAAAGAAAGAAAGAAAGAAAGAAAGAAAGAAATGAAAAAAATAATTAATAATTTTAAAGAGTCAATCATGGACCAGGAATTAAGCAGAGTTCTATCTGGGAATGGAAATAGTAAAATATTCCCTGCCTTCCAGCATCTCACAATTTAATGGGGAAAGACAAAAGGGCTGAAAGGTAGGGAGGACAATGTTGACTGGACATAGGAGTAAGGTAGCAAAGTCAAAGAAATATAAAATGAGTTCAGCCCAAAAATACAAAATTTTTAAAAATTAAAAATGAATTCAGTCAGAGAAGTTGAAAAAATCCCAAAATGAGGACAGTTGGGTGGGAAATGAGAATACATCTTTATACTTCTCAGTCTTTTTAGATCCTCCTTAAGCATCCTTGAGCCTACTTCTCCTATGAGCTGGAAGTTGAATCTAGACCAATAGCAGGTTCTGGACATTGACTTAATTCAAATTTCTTCAGTTGCTCTCAAATTTTGCCCAATTTCTCTCCCTATAATTAATATCTATCCCACTTAGAATTCAAACCTCTCCAAGTCACCTACACAGTTCCTACTTTGGGGGCTCAAGTGCTTCTTTCTTTTTCTCTTTCCTTAACTTTCTTCTCATTGAAGATGGAGAAGAATGGGCACTCCAGAAAGAAAACTCTGTGACCATTTTCTCACCATCTACCTTGCCTCTAGGGATCAGAAACTGTGTCCTTGAAATAGATCTTTTTTCATATCTAGAACTTCTACCATAGATCCCTACTATACTGAATGATGAGGAAAAATGGCCTGATCATTTTGGACATGTCTCTGTCACACTTCTTTTTATTCCTTAGAAACCAACTAACCTCTCAACAGCTTCACCCAGTCTTTAATTCTAGAACTATGATCAAGTCAATTTTGCATTTCTTTTTAGAGGGGGTCTGTCAATCTGCCCCACAGGACCTCACTCCCTATTCTTATTACTTTCTGGACCAAATTGATCCATTCAAGTCTTCCCTTTTGTTTATTGTTTTCTTCATTAAATTATAAATTCCTTAGAGCAGGAATGAGCTCTGTTTTTTGTATCTTTAGTATTTGATACAAAAACTTCATACATTCATTTTCCTTCATTCACACTCTCATGCAGTAGTTTGTCACTTCATTCTTAGAATAGGCTGGGAAAGAGTTTAAATATTTTTGTGCCTCAGAAAAGATAACAAAACACCAGAAAGAATAGAATCAATATTGGCAGGATAGTAGGATTTTTCAAAATGACAGGAGTTATTAGGAGAGGTTTTATGGAGGAAGTGTGACTTAAAATTATTATTTGAATGATGTATATAACCACAACCTAGTAGTTTTTGGAGTAGAAGACATCTAAAACAAAACCTAATCTAATGTCCTTATTTTATTAGTGAAGAAACTGAGACTTAAGGAGAGAAATGATTTCCCTTACATAAGTAATGATAATGGCTAACAATTAGATACTACTTTAAGGTTTGCCAAGTACTTTACAAACATTTTCTCATCTTATCCTTACAACAACTCTAAGAAACATGTGCATTGTTATTCTCACTTTACAGAAGAGGAAATTGAGGCTAACTGACTTTAAGTGACTCGACATACAATTAAGTATCAGAAGCTAAATCTGACCTCAGGTCTTCTTGACTCCAGGTCCAAAATTCCATCCAGTGTGCCACCTCATCTGAAGATACATAATAGAATTGGGATTCTGTAATCCCATGATCCTCTAGTCTTAGCTCCCTCACTGGTTGTTTTGGGAATGGATGTAAATGTGTCAAACAAAGGTAATATGATATGACTTTCAGGCAGATGGAATCTTCTAATTACAGGTAGAGCCAAGAAAGAGAGGAAAAAAGAAAATTAATATTTCTTTTAAAAAATATTTTCCCCTCACTTAACATTTTTAAATATCCTCAGATCTATTCTTTGTTTATTATCCTTTTTGGCTGTGTTTCCAATTCTCAATTAAAGTGGAAGGCTGAACAATTAGAGGACCTGGTGATTTCAGTGAATGTTTTAGGGAAGAAGAGAAAGGCAATCTAGACAAGATAGTTCATTAATGTTTACCTCCTCTTATACAGGGCTAAGGACTCAAAGGAGCCAAGAAGTAACTAACTGCCTCCCTACCTCTCTGAATTCTATTTGTCACAGCTGGACCAATTATAGTATTTAATCTTTTTTTCCTTGTGACTTTTGGAATATCAAGGGAATTGACAAGATGGCTAAAATTGAGACAAGAAAGAAATTACTGGATACTAAAATTGGTCTCTTTGGAATTGAGCTGAGACACTGGAAAATGCTAGGAAATGTTTCCCAAGTATTATATTCACCCAAAAAACCCCAATCTGATTTCTTTAAGGGAGAACAACTTTAAAAACAAACAAACAAACAAATGTCACAAGGATGACAGTCTACTCCATCACAAAATCCATTATGGACTCATTAATAACGGTTAAAGGAAGTAGGTGGGAAGAGTCTTTCTAGTTAATTCAATTCGGTAAGTATTTATTGATCTTAATGTGTCAGACTGAGAGGTAGGGTAACATGGGGGATAGATGGCTGGCCTCGAAGTCAGGAAGATCTGAGTTCAAGACTAGCATTTGACACATTCCAGCTTTTTAATGTTGGGAAAGTTTTGTATGTTCTTAGTATTCTAGATAATGTTCTGAGACTGTGGTTTCAGAGATAGTGCCAAGTTTCCTCATCACAAAGTTCCCTATAGAGATTATATCACAAATCATTATGCTCCAAGCATTGTATTAGGTTAGAGAAATAGGAGATATGAGAGAAAATTCAGGAAAATTCACTTATCTCTAATCGACTCCAGCTAGATTATACTCCATGAACATGGATTTCTTCTCATGTCACATGTACTATCATTAAAGCTGGGTTAGTTACTGTTAGTTGTTCTAGATCTTTTCAATGGTCCTTGTGTTCAATGACTTGTGTTAACTAGGTGCTGAAATAGTAACTTGAGACAATGCTGTATAATAGGAATCATAGTTTCTTTATATGGACTGGGATGGTTTACTGTTTTTTTATTTATCTATTTTTACAATTACATGTAAAGTATTTATCTTTTATGAGATTTTGAATTCCACAGTTTTCTTCCCCTTTCCCTTCTCTCCCCCCTTCCCTTGATAGTGAGTAATTTGATATAGGCATGTAAAACTGTGTTAAACACTCTTCCAAATTAATCCTGTTATGAAAGAAGAATCAGAATAAAAAAGGGAAAAACCAAGAGAGGAAAAATAATAAAAAACAAATTTTGAAAATTGAAAATAATATGGCCTGGTCAATATTCAAATTCCATTATTCTTTCTCTAGATGTATATGGTACTTTCCATCACAAGTCTTTTAGAACTATCTTTGATCATTGTACTACTGAGAAGAAAATTCAATTGTCATCATTATATTTCAGAATTTTCTACATACTTTGTTGAAAATCAGAGATGATCCTACTTGATCATCCTACAATGTTGTTGTTAATGTGTGCAATATTCTCTTGGTTCTGCTCACTTCATTCAGCCTCAGTTCCAGAAAGATTTTCCAGGTTTTTCTGAAGTTCATTCACTCATGATTTCTTATAGAACAATAGTACTCCATTGGCTGGTTTACTCTTTAGAAGGGAAAGAGTCCATTAACCAATCAAGTAAAATTGTTTTATCACATTTTATGGTCTACAAGTGTTTCATTGAATTCTAATTCCAAACTTGAATCACTGAGCTATCTTGCTCCAAAATTTACAGTCATCTTTGACCATCTGTGATAGCAGCAGGATTAAAGAGTCCATCAAAAACAATTGAATTTGAAAACATAAATGATCTTTGTCTCTCTCTGTCTCTGATTCTCTGTCTCTGTCTCTCTCCCCAACCCCAACAGAAATGACAACTTCTCCCCCACAGTTGATAGAGTAGGAACTTGATAAGATATATCTATTTTGGTATCTTGGACCTCTGGTGAACTCTTCTGCTCTATGTTTTGTTACATGAATATAAATGATTAAACAGCATTCTTGAGAAGGACATTGACAATCTTGAAAGCATGAGTCCATGCTTTGAAAAGCATGAGTTCATGAGTTGAAGAGATTAGGAGCTCCTGAGTCCTTCATTATGCTAAAGTAGTATTTCTTTTGGTTACTATCACACTTTCTGGAGGAGAGGGTGACCATTGACAAGAGGAGGAACCCAATATTTAACTCAAATGACAGAAGATATGAACCTTAAGAGAGACAATGAAGAGTCAAGAAAAAAGGGGAAATGCCATTTTAACAGTCATTTAAAATACTTCATATTTTAATGTTTGAAGTATCAAGGTACCCAAATGATGCAGGGCATAATGGACATAGGAGATGTAATTAGAAACAGATTTTGTAAAAGAAAAAAAAATCTGTATGTAGGAGAAAATTTTGTCTAATTTAAAATGGGTTCTTGTCTAAGGCTCCCTCCCAGACCCTGTAAATTGACTTCTAAAGTTTAAAGTAACTCCTTTGTTAAATGTAAATTTGCCTATGAGTGAAGCTTCAGTTCATTTCCCTTCCTCCAGCTTCCTGCTTCCAGTCTTTACTTGACCTTGGTCATGCTCTCATTGATGGATCAAGCTTACATTGACTTGATAATCATCTTCCACAGGAAATGATGTATTGGAATGAGAGGTCACACACTTTGGGACAGGAAAGACCAGTTTGTCACTTCCCTATTGGAGAATACCTGGAACCAGATGCAGGACCACTCTAAGCACCACCCTTGTCCAACCCACTACAGAAGTGCATTTAAGTCACATATGAAGAGAAGCCCCTCCTTTTCACCATACTTCATACTGCAAGGAAGATGATTTCTCTCTTTCTAAGTTGGTGCCATATGCTCCCAGTCTAGGACTGCTGGAGAACCATGGGCCTCTATGCCATGTGACTGAACCAAACTAAACCTTATGACTGTCTTTCCTTTCCCTCTCAGTCAGGTCTCCTGGCTACTTTCCTTTTCACTCTCTTTCCTCTTCCTTCCCCTTCCAAGATGGACATGTTGTCTTTTCTCTCTCTAAGCTAGAGTCATGTGCTCCCATCCTAGAGAACTTTATTCTTCTTCCCTTCCTCCCTCACTGTCAGGCAACCTTGCCTAAAACTTTGTTATTAGCCCTTTCCTCACACCATTTACTAGACTAATCTGTAAACTTGGCAGGCTTGTATAATAAATCCTGAGCTATTTTAACTCTAGGGTTAAAATGTGAATGCTTTCACTTGTGAGAACTCTCCAATCTTAAATGGCAATACCAACCAATCCTCTGGCAACACAGAGTATCCCAATAGAGATGTTATTTCTTCATGGCAATGTTTTTGTTAACATGTGCCTTAGATTATAAACATAGAGCCTATATTAGACTTTTTTTTGGCAGAGGGAAGGGAGGGAGGGACAAAAAGGTAAAATTCAAAATTTTGTCAAAAAGTGATTGGTAAAAGCTACTGTAGCATGTAATTGAAAAAATAAAGAAAAAAATACATGTTTGGTAGAAAAAATACTATGTACCTTTGAGTTTACTGTTTTGAGTGAAGGAAGTATATAACTTTGCTCTATCTAACCTATTAAATAGAGTTGTCCTCTAATAAAATCACTGAAGTCCATTGAAAACTTTCTCATTTCCTTTCAGGAAGAACCCAGCTTAATATGAATCAACCTCAGCTTTAAATAATTTTCCATGAAGTTCCAGAAACAGTTTTCAAAAGCAAGACTTGCATCCCTCTTTTTAAGGGCCAGTCATCCCTAGGTTTGAACCTAACCTGCATTCACACATCCACTGCCAGGAGCCCCTTGAGAAGTGAGCCAGTTCCTCATTCTCCCTGAATCCCACAGTAGCACTCAACTCTTACAAGGACAAAAATCAAAGTCTTTACCCTCAAGTAACTTGCATTCTACCAGAGGATGCAGCATCAAAGTAAATAAGTTAATACATCATTTGAGGAGGAAGGAAAGAGAAGAAAGAACTTGGGGGATCCAGACTGCAGTGGAAGTGTAATTCTCAGTTCTGGGAAACTGTGTCTTTTGTCAGTCACCAAGTATTTTGTTTTGGTTACAGCAACTCATGAACACAACTTGCTGTGCTACTATATATGACTAGCTAGCTAGTTAGCTACTGTTATTAATCATAATACTTGAAATTTGTAATTTTCCAAGAATTTTCAATAAAATTTATGGTAAATAAATCATAGTTTCTCTCCACAACATTTTTAGTATGAGTGCAACCAAGAAAATCTACATCTTGTATGGATGTTTTCATTGAGACTTCCATGTGCCTGAAACAAAAGTCCAATTATCAGAGTTATAAATCTCTAATAAAATTGAATTGTCATCATTATATTTCACCTTGGTGAATCTTTTCTTTATTCTTTTTTTCATTTTTCTTTTTCTTTTCCATTTTCCTGATCCTTCTTTGTGTTTTTAAGTTGTCCCCATGGAATCTAGAAGGAGAAAAGAAAAATCCATTAAAGAGAAGAAAAGTCTCTATGCTAGATAAATATCTATCATGATAAAAGACTGGTCTGTTAAACATATTACTCACCAAAAGCCATGTTTTTATTCTCACTTTTTGCCTGTCACTCTCTTCTCTCCCCACCTCCATTGGTTGGGTGAAGACTGACCATCTGAATTGTCTTCTGCATCATTTCACTGCAAGGTGAGACATTTATTCTAAACACAGAGACTCAGGCCTTCATTTTGGGAAGAGTTCTTTGACAGAAGGAAATTATCCAGGATGATAAAGAAGAGAAATCCACATCCCCAATTAGGAGAAGCTGGCTGTTCGAGCTGTCAGACTATCAGATTTGGCAAAAAATTCTCCCTAGCTACAAAATGGCAGATTTTCCAGTGGGAGAGCTGAGGATTCTCAATTCTCAATCCACATTTCTCCTAACACCTAACTAAATCATTTTCTTGGGATACCATTTTTACAGCTGTACATCCAATGGTCATTCAGTCATCTTTTCAGTGATATAGAAAATTCCTAGGGAATGCACTGGGCAGTTCTAATGAAGACAGGAAAGAAAAGTACCATGCCTGGGATCCAAGAATTTGTATTTACAGAGCCATCTAATGAAGACTGACTGCACTTTAAACAACAGACTGTGGTCAAACATTTCACAGAACCTGTCACCTTCATCAGGGCCAGAGCAGACCCTCAGGCTGACAATGTCCAAAGTGTTGTATATATTTTAGATGCCAAATCCTACAGGCACTTAACACATTTTAAATACATCTGGGAGGCACTAAATTACTACAATCCCTTTAAACACAACACACTTCAGTTCTGTGGGAAACCTGAAGCCAACTTGTCTGAATTTTATGAGGCTCTGTTAAATTGAGACAAAGAAAAAAAATCAAACCAGAAAGTTAATTTGTTATAATGCTCCAAGAAGAATTTTTTTTTCTTTTTCTTTTTTTTCTAGTAGTCTGTCTTCACACAGGGTGGTAGGTGGTTTTAAACTTTGTTTTGTTTGGGGCTTGTGGGGGCTGCTGAAATACCATCCTTTCCCTCCAAGGCAGACTGTGGTTGAAATGGGGAAAAAAAGATAGTGGCATGGTAGATCACACAGGAATGAAACCACTCACTCATCTGGGGTTGCTTGAACTCCCCATAAGGCCAGAGGCTCTTCCTGAGTGGCCTTCATTTAAGGACTGAAATGAAATTATTTGGTTCATACTATATGCCAAGGAGAGACCACTAGATGGCTCAGTGGAAAGAGTCCAGGACTGGAGTCCGGAAGACTCATCTTCCTCAGTTCAAATCTGGCCTCAGATACTTACTAGCTGTGTGATCCTGAATTATTTAATCCTATTTACTATTATTTCTTCATCTGACCAGAAGAAGAAAATAGCAAAGCACTTTCCCAGATACTTCTAGCCAAGAAAACCCCAAATTGGGTCGCAGAGAGTCAGATACAATTGATCAGCAATAAAAATATGAAGGATATGTTTTTTCTCTCAACACATTCAAATATGGTCAATGCATAGAATAAAAACAATGCAAAGTTATCAGGCTGCCTTCTGTAGAGGGGAAGGGGGGGAGAGAAAGGAGAGTTGGGGGAGGGGAATTGTAAAATTTACAATTACTAAAAATGATAGATAGAAACAATAAAAATATGCCAAGACTACTGGGACTTAAAAAATACAATAATAAGATAATCCCTTGCCATAAAAGATTTGTATTTTAATGGGAAAGACAACAAATCAAAGGGAAAGGAGGGTAGTTTCATTTAGATAGTCAATAGGCCAGTGAATGGAACAAGATAACATTGTTTACAGTAACTACAATATAGATTTAAGCATAACTTTGAGTGAATAAATCATTTTGACTATTAAAAATATCCAAATTAAAGGACATATAAAAAAAGATGCTATCTGCATCCAGAGACCGAACTGATAAATAAAAGCACACATAGAATAATTTTGCATATACATGTTTTATCTATAGAAATACCTATTTGTAGCTAATGGTAACCATCTCTGTAGTGGGGGGGACTTCAAGAAAAAAAGGAAAAATATGTAATTTTACTATGTAATTAAAAAAGAATAACAAGGTATACATAATAGCTTTTTAGCTTCATGTGCTATCTTTTCCATTATACTGTGTTATATATTGCTTTTTTTATTCCATAAATTAGAAATTAAATTAAATTTTAAAAAGACAGTTCGTTAACTGGTATTACTTTCCAGAAATCATGATATGTTGATTTGATTGCACTTCAGATTATAAGAGGCAAAGTACCCTAGAAAGGGATTGGAAGGAGGAAGAGGAAAGGAAATAGATTCAAAAATGACTAGAGGTCATTAAATGTGAGGAGGTATGATCTTGGGGAATACTAGCACTGAGTTGATTGTCCCTCACAAGATCTTCAGATCTCTGGATTGGAGAATAGAAAATGGTCAGAGTGAAGAACAGGACTCGTGATCTCTTCGAGGGCCAAGCTGAGGGTCTCAGATCCTCTCAGACCTGGCTTTCATATGTCAGTGCTGGAGGCATAACTGCCAGCCCCAAAGTTAGATATCCTTTTTTCAAAAGTGGCATGTAGCATGTCACTTCCTTAGCCATCATTATCCCTTAACACAGAAACCTGGAGAATGATGGATTTGAATTCTTAGGACAATAATATATTCCAAAAGGCCTCAAAACACTTTACCTCTTCAAGAAGAACTGACCTCTACTTCCTCAACAAATCTGCTCTCATCTCTGACATTCCAGTATTGTAAGTCATCATAAAATCTTAGAGATGACAGAGACCTTCTTTCTAATCCATGGGTTCTTACCAATTTTTGTAACATAAATCCCTTTTGCAGCCTAGTGAAACCTCCTATCGACCCATCCAGATTGAGTTTTTAAATTTATAAAATACATGTTAGTATAAGGGAAACCATTTATATTGAATTATATATTTATATTATAAAAACATTTTTAAAACCCATCAGATTTAACAATGCCAAATTAAGAACCCTTGATATAATAAAACCATTAACTTTTTTTTAGGTTTTTGCAAGGTAAATGGGGTTAAATGGCTTGCCCAAGGCCACACAGCTAGGGAATTATTAAGTATCTGAGGTCAGATTTGAACTCAGTACTCCTGACCCCAGGGCTGGTGCTCTATCCACTACACCACCTAGCCACCCCTACCCCTTAACTTTTAATAATTAGGAAATTGAGGCCCAGTGAAAGCAAGGGACTTTTCCAGATTTCCTCAACCAAAAGGATGCAGAACCAGTCAGAATATCAATTCTACTCCATTCCATCTAAGGGCAATGCATTAAGTTCATGCCTTAGGCTAGCTTCAGAAGATACAAAGAAAAATAAAATAAAATACTTCCTGATCTCTAGGATCTTATATTCTGCTAAGATGAAACCATATTTATACAAGTAAGTGTAAGACATGTACATGGTAGGAAGTGGTCCAAGATATTTTTTAAGGTTTCAAATAATTCATTCATTAAAATTTCAAATTTTCTCCACTGTGCCCTACCCCAGCTATTTATGGGAAAGAACTACCAGAGTTCAACTGACTATAAATGATGGGGTTACTCCAGGTAACCCCATAAGAATTAGATTTTTGAATTAATCCAAAAAGAAGGAATGCAATTGGATGGAGAATAATGGCTATGCATCCAGCTGAATGATTTTTTATAAGCCTTTTCATTCAGCCCAAGCAACAGACTTGAAGAGGAAATGGGTCCAGAGAGAAACTGAAAAAATGAAAAGATGTAAGATGTCATATAGAATTGGGAGAGTGAAAGCATAGATGAATGAATTGCCATAAAGAAAGGCATCAGAACTCTAAAAGTGAGTTTACCAGGTCTATCAGGGATTCAAGGACAGCAGTTTTTTTTAATTAACAATCCTCCCAATTTTATACCCTAAAATGCTAATTTTGTATCCTTTATCCTCTCAAGTTCAATTTTCTCCTGGGTCCAGCAAAATCAATTTACTTTCCAATTTTGTAGTTGTTCCCTTTATATTTATGAATAATATTAACCAACAACATCTTCTAGTTCTGGGAATGAGGATGTAGCTGAAGAAGAAATGTTCCCACTGCCCAAAAAGAGAGATGAATATAACCTAGAGGTGGTTTTCCAGACATGGGGTTTCATAAGGACTAAATTAAAATGAAGAAGGAATCTTTATCATCAGAAACCCCCCTTGCCAACAATTCAGCAGAATAGAAGTGGTTGAATCCCCTAGGTAGCTACACCATGGAAAGATTTTAAATATTGGCTCAAGGATTATACTAGCCCAACCATTATTTGTGGACCAACACATCTCCTTTGAAAGAGGAAAGAAACTATCATTTATTTATTGAATGCCTACTATGTATCCACTACTGTGCTAAGAGCTTTACAAATGTATTCTTCCATTCAGTACCACTCTAAGCAAAAGAAATATAGAACAACATCTGAGGATTAGAATGGAGAACTAAGAAGCGGTCAGCCAGTCAGTGAATAGCAATTATTAAGCGAAGGTCTTAGTTTGTCTGCAGCAATGGCCATTCAATGACTAAAGGCTATGTAAGAATTGAGACAAAGGTTTTCCTAGTCACAAAAATATCAATCTGAGACAGAAGACCCTCAGAGGTTCTGAGCAGAACAGAAAACAATCATTATTTAAACTCACTCTGAGCCATCCAAACCCAAACAATGAGTTGGAGAGGTTTTGGTTGGGTCTTATTATTGGCCTATAAAGAAAGCCAGAATGATTTGGGTTTCAAGGCAGTCAAGTAGCTCCACTTGAATCACAATGGCTTTTTCTCAAAGCCTGTTTTTTCAGACTTATAGTTCAAGAAACCATAAGTGGAAACTACACAAGATAAAAACTTTTACAAAAAAAGTCATAGAATGAGTAGATACAGAAGAAAAAATCTAGCCCCCAAACCACAAGATATCTAGCAAAGTGTGTGATTAAAATTATATTAATTTGGACAGAGAACCCATCCATGTAAGGGCATGATTACCTCTGTAGACAGAAGGAGAAGAAGGAAGAGGTACAGGAAGAGGAAGAAGAAGAAGAGAAGAAGAGATCAAAAGGGAAGAGGAGGTGGAAGAAGATCTGGCAGATCTCAACAAAATGGAGTTTTAATTATTGGCTCAAGGATTGGACTAGCACAGCCATTATTTGAGGATCAATTCATCTCCCATGAAAGAAAAAGGTAACTACCATTTATGTATTGCATGCCTCCTTGTGTGTTAAGTGATTTACAAATGTTTTTTCATTCATTCCTCATAACAACACTGGGGTGTAGGTGCTATACCAATCTTTATTTTATAGTTCAGGAAACTGAGGCAATGAGAGGCAAAGTGATTTGTCAAGAGTCAATTAGGTTTTAATAAGTTAACTTATTTTTGTTACTTTGTTGTTCAGTCATTTACAATTGTTTCCAACTCTTTGTGGTCCTTTTAGGATTCTCACAGCAAATATACTGGAATGGTTTACCATTTTCTTCTCCAGTTCATTTTATGAATGAGAAAACTGATGCAAACAGGGCTAAGTGACTTGCACGGGGTCATGCAGCTAGAAGTGTCTAGGATCAGATTTGAACTTAGGAAAAGGAGTCTTCCCAACTCCAGGTTGCCCCATATTAACAAGATTAATAAGTGACTAAGGTCTTTGATTTGTCCAAAAGATGTAAAAACTATGAGCACTGTTTCACATAGAAATACCACCACTAGTTCTGCATCCCCCAAAAGGCATCAACAAAAGGGAAAGGATAATTTTGAGATGGGAAAGAATTGAATATGGAAGAATTGCCCATCAATTAAGGAATGGCTGAACAAGTTGTGGTATTATCTTGATGGAATAATATCATGCTATTATAAAAAAATGAACAATATGGTTTCAAAAACGCCTGGGAAGACTTTTATTAACACATGCAAAATGAAGCTTGCAGAACCAGGAGAACATTGTACACAGAGCAATACTGTAATTCTGATCAACAGTGAGAGACAGCTACTGTGATCTAATCAATGATGCAAGATAATTCAAAAGGACCCATGATGAAAAAAATGCAGTTCACTCCAGAAGAGAACTGATGAACTCTGACAGTAGATTGAAGTATACATTTTTTATTTTTCTTGGATTCTTTTTGGCATATATTTTAATCAAATCCTAGGTATAAGATGTCAATACTATGAGACAGAATCAAAGCAAGTGAAACTTCACAATCTTAAAAATTCTATTTGCCACATGAAAAAATTGCCAGAAAATCTTCAGTTTTAATAGTGAAAGATAAGGTATCAGGAAGACTGGATTTCAGTTTCCACTCTAATGCATATTCATTCCCTGGAGCAACTCTGGGAAAATAATTTTACCTTGAAATGCCCCAGAGTGTCTTTGACTATAGGTTGCAGAAAAGTTTATAATTTCCATTGGTACTAGGAGTTGCTCATATTATTGAAATAAAGCCTAAGTAAAAAAATGTAAAATTCCATAAACTAAAATCATTAAAAATGAGAAAACATTTGTAGGTTGCAATCTACCCTAGTGAAAGTAGTCACAATTCATGGAAGAATCAGAGTATGCCAATTCTTTAAAAGATTCAGTTTTTCAGTTTAAATATTTTCTATGCAAAAACAAGGAACTTTTTTTCCTGATCATGACAAAGTGATAAAGTATCCTAATAATTATAAAATAAAAATGAGGTAGCCATGGTGCAGTGTTTAGGCAATGGATTTTGGAATTGAAAGAACTGAACTGAAATCCCAGGTTTGCCAACTGTTACCTATGCAACCTTAAGCAAGTCATGGAAATTATCTAGACCTCAGTTTCTTTTTCAGTTAAATAGAGTTCAAGACTTTATCTCTGTCCTTATGAGGTAGAATAAACACTAACTTCTCACTTTTCCCTCTTAGAAATCTAAATTTCTTTCATACACAGTACCAAGGTGAATTAAAGCTCATCTCAAATGCAGCCTTCTACATGAGACTGTATATCCATTTGTATATCCAAAATTGTATATCCGTTATCTGATTTGGTCAGCCTATCAGATACTTTTCCTTTTTTTATTTTTCTGTCACAATGAAGAGAATAATTGAGGAAATGAAATGACTCTGACATCAGCACAAAAGGCAACAATACAGCTCATGTACTGAATCAAATAACTTTACTATAACTTTGATCACACGTATAGTACTGTCATTTTTCAAAGCTCATGATGCCCTCGATGCCCTAGGTGACCCACAATTATTTTTCATTCACTTTGCATTTATCAGGTAATTGCTCATCCCTATTCATGTTGTTTCTGCCAAAGAAAGTATTATCTTGGAAGATGGAGACTGTTTCTGTATTTATCTCTACATCACTATCATTTGACACAACATCTAGTCAAAGATTAAGGGTTGAGAGTAGAATGAAACAATGAAAAGAACACTGAATCTGGAGACAAAGCACCTGAGTTTAAATGTTGCCTCTAATATATATTAGTTGTGACCAGGGGTATATCGATCTGGATACTTTGTAACTACAGCATGAAAATGGGCATAGAAGAGGATAGTGGATCATACATAGAAATTGTGGCTAAGGTACAAAGGAGAAATGGCATTGGATTCAGAGTCAGGGAATATGGTTTCAAATCTTTTCTCTGTTAGTATTTTATCGATACTCAATACATAACCTTGGGTAAATTTCTTAATCTCTTATTTGTTTTCTCATTTATAAAATGAGAGGGAGGATCAGATGAAGTTTAAAATCCTCTCCAGTTGTAAATCAATGATTCTATGAAGTTACCTGATCTTCCTGGACCTCAGTTTCCTCATTTACAAAATGAAAAGGTATACACTAAATGGCCCTTAAGCTCCCCATCAACTCTAGAATTATTACTGATCCAAAATCATGTCTATTCCAGACTTTCTATGCTTTTAAATTTTAATGCAAAGTTAACCAGAAAAAAAAATAGGAACATAGTTCTTTGGAAAGCATGACTATAAACTTATGCTGATTGCCTATATCTCTTCATATTCAAAACACATTGAGTTCCATTTGAGACTAACCAATTCTTAATAATGTTGGGGTCTGCATAAACAGAAAGACTTCCTTTTATTATCTTCTCCAAATATCTATTTTATTAGTCCTCTTCTAATAAGAAATAGATTTATGAGTTCTGCTAGTAGAAATGTGTGTTGTCAAGCCAATCAGGATAAGGATATTATTTGAAATAAATGAATCATTTGTTTCGTTACATTGAAACAAAATGAATTGTTGATTGAGGGAATGACTAGAAATAACATGTGTAAATATAATAGAATATTAATTCCAGTAAGAAATGAATAAATAGTGAAATTCATGGAACTATAGAAAGATTGACAGGAACTGATGCAGAATGAGGCAAACAGAACCAAAACAAGGGTTATACATCTCTAGGTAACTAAAAAAAAGGAATGGAATCTCAGAGAACAGTTACTATATCATATCTCCTCACCTCCTAGTGAGGAGTTTGGGGACAACTGGGACAAAATTATATATCCATTATCTGATGTGGTCAGCCTATCAGATATTTTTTTTTATTTTTCTGTTACAATGAAGAGAATAATTGAGGAAATGAAATAACTCTGACATCAGCTCAAAAGGCAACAATACAGCTCATGTACTGAATCAAATAACTTTACCATAACTTTGATCACACATATAATACTGTCATTTTTCAAAGCTTGTGATGCTTTGACCGGTCTTCCCATTTATTTTCATAGATCTCCTGAGACAGGTAGAGAGATTGAGATTGTCTTTTCTATTTTAGTTTCTCCATCTAAAGTGAGAAATGCTTACAAGACTTATCTAGGATGATCATCTCTTTTCATGTTGAGCTGAATATAGAGAGCAGATATTCCTAAATCATGGCATTTGCTCTTCTTGTTCAGTAAAAGTCGTACCAAGCCCTTATCTGCTCTCTTTAGGGTTTACAAAGCACTACCACCATTCACAGTAGTTGAAAAAAATCAAAGGCATTTAAAGCCAAATCCTTAAGAATTACAAAGAATTATGGAATTTCCTTGCGATCAGTCCAATCCATTCAGTCCAATCCAAGTGGTCAAGAATGCCCTCAAAAGCAAACCTGAAGACTGATCATCCAGCCTTTGTATTAAGATCTTAAGTGAGAGAGAATTATTGTCTACTTCTGGAGGTAGCCCATTCCATTTTTGTAATGCTCCAGCTCAGGGATTCTTATGTTTTTGTTCTCTTAACTTCTTGGATAGTCTGGTGAAACCCTGAGAACCCTTCTTTTAATGATGTCATTAAAGGCATAAAATAAAATACATAGGATTACCAAGGGAAACAATCATTTTGGAGTATTCACCAAAATATTAAAATAGTAATAAACAAGTTCACAGAATCCTGGTTAATTCCTGCTCTAGTTAGTAGAAAGTTTTGGTATTGCTTTTTATTGCTTTTGCTATTGTAGATGTTTTTGGATTTTATTTTTGATTTATATTTTCCTCATTAAACTATTTTAATGGTTCACAATTCTGTGACAGGTTTTTGGTCAAGCTGTTTCCACTTAAAAATTACTGATTTTAAAAACTAAGTTAAAATTGCACAAAATAGATGGCCCACAAAAAAATTTTGACCCCCCCTGAAGTTTTTATGATGCATTGTATTAATTAGTCAGTCTTTCACTATTAAATCTAAATGTCCAATCGAGACAAACAGTTCTGAGAGCAGTTTTCCACCACTGCCTAAGACTTGGGTGGCAGGTGTGGTTTGGCCTTCCAGGCAGAATTAATGATTCTGCCCATTCCAGCAGCCTTCATATCAATTGCCCTATTGACACCAACTGCTATGGCCTGCTTCATATCACAAACAGTAAAATGACTAGAAGAGGATAGTCTGAAAAGCTCTCTCCATACATAGGCCTGCATGGAACCAGGTCTGTGATGGCAACATCACCAGATTTCAAGAATTTAGGGTCATCATCCAGTGTTTTACTAGAGCAATAATCCATCTTTTTCAGTTCAACTAACTTGAAAACCATGTGAGCAGTGTGGCAGTCCAGAATAGATGCCAGCTTTGATTTGACCTGGATGGTTCAGCTAATAACCTGTGCAATTAAGCCAGTTGCTTCCAACAATGGGTCATTATTGCCATCATCAGTCAAGATACGTTAACTTTTATATCAATATTGTCTTCATCATGGTTGCATTCCAACAGATTTTACTTTGGTTGTTACATTAACTGGACAAAGGTGACCACCATGCCTGGTTTTAGAACCCAAATCTTCCCATAGTCAATAGGTATAGTGTTAATACCCCCAATCTTGTAGACATCTTGGAGGGGTAGATGCAGGGACTTGTCAGTTGTACAAGTTAATGGCAGGATGCATTCCAAACCTTGAAGCAATATAGACTATTGGCATTGCCATCCTTATGAGTGACTCATCATCTCTTCAACCAAGGCCTATTATGGTTTGGTTCCATTATGTCACCACAATTCCAGTTGGAAATTGGCCCAAAAGCTGTGTCAGAATTATAACCAATTTTCTTAAAACAGGTATGTCTTCCTTGATAGCTTCTTCATACCTCTTCTGCCAGTAACAAGGCTCAGTGAGATCCATTTTTTTGATAGCAACAATCAAATATTTCACCTTTGAGTGTGGAGTCCAGAAGTCTCATGGGTCATTACATTCATTGAGATATCCCCTTCAAATTCATCAATGCTAGACCTCGTCCTGGATTACTCATACTTCCTCTCCACTCCTGTCCATCCTCCACTCAACTGCCATTTTCTTAAAGTATAAGTCAGACCATGACACCTCCACCAACTCCATCTACTCACTATTACTTCTAGGATCAAATATAAAATTTTCTATTTGGCTTTTAAAACCCTTCCAAGTGTCTAGCACTACCCTTAATCAAGTGACACTGGCCTCCTTGTTGCTCTTAGAAAACAACATTCCAAATCCCAGCTTCAAACTTCTTTCTTGGCTTCTCATTTTTACCTCTTGACTTCCTGCTTTCCTTCAAGTCTCCCCTAAAGTCTTCCCTTCTGCAAGTACCCTTTTCTCATTCCTTTCATTATCGCCATCTTCCTTCTGAGATTATCTCCAATTCTGACACTAGTCTCCAATGCAGAAACTTTGTTAGTCAACAAGAGGTCACAAATTCAATAATAAATGAGTTGGTATTGGTCAGAAGGACTTAATCCAGATCTTTCTGACATCCAAGTCATCTAGTATTATAATAAAAAATAACCAATTCATGTTTCCTTTTCCCAGGAATTCATTACCTATGTCCCTGTCTACTGAATATCAGCACTCCATTCAACTTTGTCTTTCCTAAGAACATTTCTGATGGTGACAGTAACAGGCTTCTGAAATCACTAAAATGCATTACATATTTTTATGTCTTCTTAAACAGAATATGTTGGGCATGAATTGTCTTCCAGGTGATCATTGTAAGCATTAATTATTTTCACATCTGGCTGCAGATACTTCCTAGCTATGTGGTCCTAAGCAAATCATTTGACCTCTGTCTCAGTTCCCTCAACTGTAAAGTAGGGATATTAACATCTACCTCATAGAGTTGTGAGAAAATCATTAAAGAATATTAAAACCAAACTCTTCACATAGTACTGGTGTGTATAAAATGCTTATACCCTTCTCTCTTACTTTGTTGGACAAAATGAAATATGATTATGTTTTCAGGAACTCCCATATTGCTATTTCATTTGAATCATTGTGTATAACATAGAAGTCCATTCCTTCCATTAAACTGTTTTCCACTTTGCAACAAATTTTGATTCATTCATGAATGTAAGTGTGGTCCCCACCCACTTCCACCCTGCCCCCTCCCTCCCCAACAAAATGTAAGCTGACACAAAGTCCAGTTCTGTATCTGCTCTACCACCAAATTCATAAAGCAATTTTGGGCAAGGTGACATAAATTATGTGGTGAAACAAAAAAAAAGCCCTGGATTTGGGGTAAAAGGACCTAGGTTCAATTCTCCCCTTTTATTTCACATTTTTCCAATGACATAGCAGTGATAGTGGGCAGGAAGAGGTCGAGTAATGCCCACAGGGCTACATAGGGCTACATCTTTATGTGTTTTGCTTATAGCTTCAGTATGGGGTGGTCAAATTCTTTGGAAAAATGTTTGTTGAAAAGAAGTCTCCTTACTGACAATCAGTGTCACACTGGACTCAGAGCAAGTGAAACAGATAAGAAATTAAAAAATTGTACACTCAACTCTGCCAGTTCTCCTGATCATGGAGAAAAATGAGACTACAAACTCATCTATTTGATTTTTGCCATCCCTAAATTGAACATTGGCTGCCACTGTAGAAAGTGAGTTCTGAACTTTGACACACATTTGAAATCACAGAGTTAGAGAGTTGGAAGGGACTTCAGTGACCATTTAGATCAACATACACAGGAAAGGAATCCAGGGTAAGTGGCTATGCAGTCTCTGCTAAGAAAAAACTTCCATTGCTTCCCATGACAACCCATTCCACTTTGGACAGTTCTAATTACTAGGAAGTTTTTTTCCCCCTGACATGAGTCTAAAGTTGCCACTTTGCAATTTCCATGAAATGGTCCAGGTTCAGCCTTCTGGGACTAAAGAGAGTGAGCTAAATCATTTTTCACAAAATAACTCTTTACAAACTAGAAGATTACATCATGTCCCCTCTGAGTTTTGTCTTCTTCACAATATGCATGCCATTTACTTTAGCAATATAATATGAATTCAAGGCTCCCTCATTTCATTCTCACAATACTTGAACCCATGGTCCTTCACATTTTATTCTGTATCTCTTGAAGGAATGTGGTCATTGGCAATGACCCTTAGACTAGGAGTCAAGAGATCTCATGTCAAGATCTTAACCTGCCATTAACTAGCTGTATGACCTTGGACAAGTCTTGAAGTCTTGTTTTTCTCATTTAAAGCATGAGGAAACTGATCTTGAAGATGTAGAAAGTCCCTTCAACCTGACAATTTATGACTCCAAGAAATCATAGTCAAGGCTAAAACAATGTTTTGCAATCCCCACTAGCAAAGTCATGGAGTTTGAATGGTCCCTCATTGTCTTTGGATTTAAAGACCTAATGCTTTCAATTTTGTCCAGTCCCAAGATAAACTAAAGTGCATGATGTTTCACCAGCAATTCTTCCCTGTCTCCCTAGGACTAGGTTGTCCAGGACCCATTAGGGTAGCAGAATTGCTCATATGTTCTTGTTGAGATAGTTGCCAACTCTATTCCTTCCAGTGAGATGGAGGATCACCAGACCCTATCCTCTGTCCTGCCTTTATACTGAGAAGACCCTGGCATTGGTATTTGACCTACTGCTGTAACCAAAAATGTCTGAACCTTGCCATCCACCTCACCACTAAATCCTTGGACTTTGGTGTCTCTCTATTTGAACTGCAGATAAATATATTTTTTGTGTGCTATCATCCTCAATTAGAATATGAACTCTTTCAGAGCAGGAGTGCTTTAAATAATGGGTGTGGGGAGGAAGGAGGTGAAGAGAGACAGACAGACACAGAGAGAAATGAGAAATAGATATTATATTTATATAAGTGATATAGCACTATATATATATAGACATAACCTTATACACACACATATGTCCACATGCATACACATATACATACACATATATGTATGTATATGTATGTATGTGTGTGTGTGTGTATATATATATATATATATATATATATATACCTAGAGCTTTACAAATCATTGACATATAATAATAATAATTTGGGGGGGTTGTTTATTTTATTTTTTACTTTTTCATTTATCCATGCCACATTACCTCTATTAATGATCTCAGAGATTCCTTCCAGCACTCAATACTAGGATGTACATTTTGCATGCAATTAACAGTTCTGAGTAATTCTAGAAAAGCTGTTAGAGGATCAAGCTTTGTTGGTTATTGGTATATATGCAAAAGCCAAGATCATCCCTCCCCTGCTTTCTGTTTCAAGATCCCCACTGGGAACATCACTAAGATTTTCATTTCAAGTTGGCATCAAGATGTATTCATTTCAACTTGCTTCTTGGTTTGAAACAAGCAACAATTCTGAATCCAACCCAGCTTTCCTATTTTCATAACTGAGGTCAAAATACATATTACCGAATGACTAAACAAGATGAAATTAGAGAGAAGTATTTCATGACATTTCAAGAAAATTTTCTCAATTCTGTTTTTAATTGAATTTTTCAAGATATCATTTTCATTAAATGACAGTTCATCTACCTGCTTCATAGTGAATCAGACTTGCACCCAGCTGTTATTGTTTAGGGGGTTTTTTAAGTTTGTAAATATCTTGGCAATTAGGCAAAATGAAAAATGTTATCTTTTTTTTAATTTCCACTCCTCTCCTTTGTAAAATTAGATATTTGAAAACTATTCTTCCAGCATGGTACAGTGGAAAGATCACTGGATTGGCAACAAGAGATCTTAAGTTTGAACACCAGATCACTCATTTATTATCTGTTTCCTTGGACAATGCTCATTTCTCTGAGCCTCTGCTTCCTCATCTATAAAATGAACAAGATGTGAACAAGATGACCTCTAAGGTATGTCACTTCTGGGAAGATGTCCTCTAAGATTCACTACTTATAGACCTAAATTTATTATATCATGAAGATGAGTGGAACTTCTGGGAGCAAAATTCAAACCTATCATGAATGGTCTCAAACAATTCTTCCATATATTTAGAAGGTTAACATATTGGAAGGTGGATCTTGGTTGCTTAGAAAATCTAGATTGACAGTATGTTTCTTTTTTAAATTTCTTGAATAAAACAAACATTTCTAGAATATGGTGCAATAAAAACTGTTGTACATAAAACTGCAAATCTACTTTATACAACTTGTTATTCCTCTCAAATATACAAAAACTTATCATATCAATTTCTCTTTTTTCTTCCCTACTTCCCCAATCACCACTTTAGAGATGGCTACTATTATACACATAAATACACATACATAATTATTTTATACATACTTCTACTTATCAGTTCTTTCTCCAGTTGTAAATAGCATTTTGAATATTTATAATAGACCAAATAACTTATTCACCCAAAAGTTGCTCAAAAATAATATTGCTTTTATTGTATACAATAATTTCTTAATTCTACTCATTTCTCTCTTCATTATTTAATGCAAGTATGACCATTTTTTTCAAAAATCAACCAGATCATCATTTCTTTTTGCAATTTAAATTTATTTATTTATTATTCCTACTGCATGTAAAGATAGTTTTCAATATTCATTTTCTGCAAGTTTTTTCTCAGTCCCTCCCTTCCTTCCCCTCCCCCTTGACAATGAGTCATCTGATATAGGCTATACATATTTAACTATATTAAGCATATCTATATTAATCATGTTGAGAAAGACAAAAGAGGAACAAAAAACCATGAGAGGATAAAAAACTTTAAAGCATGAAAAAAAAATCTTTAAATGGAAAATTATATGCTTTGGTTTGCATTCAGATTCCATAGTTCTTTCTCTGGATGTTAATTTCCATCACAAGTCCTTTAGAACTAGCTTTGATTATTGTCCTGATGAGGAAAGCTAACTCCAGCATATTTGATCATCACACAATATTGTTGTTAATGTTCTCCTAGTACTACTCACCTTACTCAGCAACAGTTAATGCAAGTCTCTCAAGAGTTTTTCTGAAGTCCATCTGTTTATGATTTATTTCTTTTTTTTGCAAGGCAATGGGGTTAAGTGGCTTGCCCAAGGCCAAACAGCTAGGTAATTATTAAGTGTTCATGATTTCTTACAGAACAACAAAACTCCATCACTTACAGAACAATAACACTCCATCATATATCACAGTTTGTTCAATCATTCTCCAATGGAAGAGCATCCTCTCAATTTCCAATTCTCTGCCACTACAAAGAAAACTGTTTGAAATATTTTTGTCTATGTGAGTCCTTTTCCCTTTTCCCTGTTTCTTTGGGATACAGACCTAGTTGTGGTATTGCTGGATCAAAGAGTATGCACAGTTTTATTGCCCTTTGAGCATAGTTCCAAATTGCTCTTCAGAAAGGTTGGCTCAGTTCACAACTTCATCACCAATGCATTTGTGTCCCAGTTTGCCCACATCTTCTCCTATGTTGATCATTTTCCATTTTTGTCATACTGGCCAGTTTGATTGGTGTGAAGTAATACCTCAGAGTTGTTTTAATTTGCATTTCTCTAATCAATAATGATTTAGAGCACTTTTTTTCTATGATTATATTTCAACTCGTCATTTCTAATAGCACAGAATTATTCCATCACAAGCATATATCACAGCTTATTCAGTCATTTTCCAATTTAATGGGCATCCCTGTAATTTCCAATTCTTTGCCATTACAACAAAAAGAGTTACTATAAACTGATGAGGACATTAATTGAATTTCCAGGGTTTTTTTAAAATTTATTCATTGGTGGTCTCAACAAAGACAATGATGAACATAATTTCCAATTTAATATTTTCTTTCTTTTTTCATTTATTTATTTATTTCATTTATTCATTTATTTATTCCAATTTAATACTTTTAAAAGGATAATTCTTCTCTATTATGAATGAATGAAAGACATAAAGTAGTCATGATGCTCCAAACACTGGATTAAACTCTGAGATCTTGCTATGGATTATGGTATTTTGCAAAGACATATGTAGTTTCTGTTTCTCCTTTGACTGTGAGCTCCTTTAGAGTAGAGCCTAGCTTTTACCTTTCCTGATATCTTTAGCAATTAGTCCGGCACCTATGAATAAACATACAGATTTGCCCACTTTCTACCCTTACAGAGATAGTGGGTCTATTCTCTCTCTCCTAATCTGCTATTATCCCTCTCTCATCCATATTTTTGTCACAGATTTCCATTCATTTCTTTTTCTTTAGGTTTTTGCAAGGCAAATGGGGTAAAAGTGGCTTGCCCAAGGCCACACAGCTGGATTTGAACTCAGGTACTTTTGACTCCAGGGTCAGTGCTCTACCCACTGTATCACCTAGCTGCCCCATTCACCTCTTTTTTAACCAATGGGTTTTTACTTTAAAAGCATTAAAATATTTAATATCATAGTGTGCTGAGGCAGAAGAATATGTTGACAACCAAGATTAGTGGGGAGAAAACTAAGTGACACCATCCAAAAAAGTAAGACTGGATGAAAGGGAGATAGACTGAGTAGGTCATATCTCTGAGTAAAGGATAGCAGATGGCTATAAGAATGATGACTTGGAAATCGCATAATGCTTGAAGACCTAGAGGAAGATCCTTACTTGCATTGGGTAGATGCTCTACTAAATTTGGGGATTTGAATAAAAACCAGAAAGCATGAGAAGGCATAAATAAATTGAGATCTATGAAACTGGAATATGTACTCATATTTAAAATTCATGAAATTCCTGTCTCATATAAGAATATTGTTGCCAAACACATTTGGGGATAGGAAGATCAAGTGTACAGATCATAAATATCTCAAATGTTTGAAATATTAGTGTTCTTATGTAAAATAAATTTGTAGACATGCCAAGCTTTCTCAGTGAAAACAAAAAGAACTCATGATTATAGTCCATGGTTCAAGTTCCCCTGTTGAAGGTCCTCTCTGAAAGTCTAATCAATTTTGAATGCATGCCTAAGATATTTTATTGATTTGAAGGTCACCCATTATGTCATTCCACATGTTCTCACAATACCTTTGTGCCTTAGATTTGTATTTTGACTCAGTGGAAAGAATATTGGATTTGGAGTTCAAGGACTTAAGATCTCAGATTTGAACCTTACTGATCTTGAGTAAGTCAATTCCTATTCCTGGGATTTCTTTAGAAATAGATTTCTTCATCTATAAAGTGATATGACTGTGGAGCAGCTAGGTGGTGCAATGGGTAGAGTACTGGCCCTGGGGTTAGGAGGGCCTGAATTCAAATCTGACCTCAAACATTTAATAATAATTACCTAGCTATGTGACCTTTGGCAAGTCACTGCCTTGCAAAAAACAAAAAAAAAATGACATGAACAAGATGATTGCTAAACTCCTCTTTTCAATATGTAATCATGTACATTTTGATCCTATAATTGTACTTTGGGGGGGAGGGTTTCAAAAATTGAATTTTTATTCTATTGTGTTATGAGATTAGTTAGACAACAGTATGCAAATCACTGTGTGAAGTACTTCAGATATAGAGAAAGATTAAATCTATTACCTGCTCTTAATGAGTTCCCATTTCTTTTTTTTTTAATTTTTTAAAATTTAAGGCAATGGGTTAAGTGAGTTGCCCAAGGTCACACAGCTAGGCAATCATTGTGTTTGAACTCAGGTTCAAACATTGAATTTGAACTCAGGTCCTCCTGACTCCAGGACTGGTGCTCTATCCACTATGCCACCTAGATGCCCCATGAGTTCCCATTTCTAAGATGGAGGGGCGGCAATATATAGATAAGCATGTGTATAAGTAATGAACAATGTGTAATAAGTAATGATGGAGTCAAAATCTCTTCACACTATTTTAGCTGTGATACTTTAATTAAGTGAGAGTGCATTTGAATCACTATCCCCTTCTAAAATCTAAGTAGATTCCATAAACTGCTAAATGAACAAGTGGCCTGGGTCACTCAAATCTTTCAGGTTACCCATCAGAGTAAAACCTCCAGTAATGGCCAAAAGCCCTTTGGGAGTTTAAATTTCAAGTAGATGCCAACTCACCAGGTGTTCCCCTCAGGATGTTTTATACCAACTTCTTGTACCACTTTACTTCTGAAAGTTTCTGTCTCCTGCCCTCAGAAATGTAATATCATTGTCCTTTTCAAAAACAAAGAGCAACAACCATCCTAGTAAATCCTCCCTTTCTAAAATTTACAGGTGACTGATTATATTGCATTGAGATCCAATAGTGGTCAGCTGGTAGAGAGCACACAGATAGGGGCTTGACTCAATGGCATTTGAGACAGCCATTTTCTTTATCTCTTTATCTTTTTATATCTTTAGGATAGACGTGACTAGTCTAGCTCTGAGAATTGGAGTTCAGGATGAAAGAAATCCTCCTGTAGAAGATAAGATTTTAAATTAGTTTATAAGGAGACTAGAGAACCCAAGAGGCAGGAAGAGTATACAGATTTTGAAGGTGGAGAATCTGGTGAAAGGGAAATAAAGTTAGTCAGTGTAGATTAATCACAGAGTACCCAAAGAGGAGTAAAGTATAAGAAGTTTGTAAAGGTAAGAAGGGGAACATTTAAATACCAAACTTTTGCGCTACTAAGTGGTGCGGTGGATAGAGCACTGGAATCAGGAGGACCTGCATTCAAATCCTACCTCAGACACTTAATAATTACCTAGCTGTGTGACATTGGGTAAGTCACTTAACCCTATTGCCATAAATAAATAACAAACTTTCTTTTTAAATTTGCTTCTCAAAGCAGAGGGAACTTACTGGAATTTTTAGATATGATGGTGGCATGATTATAGTTCTATTTTTAGAGAGGTAACTGTAGCAGTTTAATTGAGGAGAGACTGAGGCAGGGAGACCATCCACTGGATAAAGTACTGGTGCCAGAGAAACCTAAGTTCAAATATGAGCATGAGATGCTCACAGGTTGTGTGAACCTGGGCAAGTCACTTAAGCTGGGATTGCCTCAGTTTCTATCTGTAAAATGGAGATAACAATAGCAAAATAATGTAATTTTAAGCATTTAGTGAATGCCTGGTATATGGTAAGCACTATAGGAATGTTAACTTTTATTATCTTTGGTACAAAGAAGATAATTGAATCTATGAGAGCTGATGAGATCACTGATAAGTAGATTGGAATTTGAAGTAATGAGGACCCAAGACAGAGACCTGAGGGATATCTTGGCTTAGTGGACCTACCCTGAAGATCCATCAAAGAAGACTGAGAAAGATGTTTGGGGATAGGAGATAGGAAATAGGAGATAGGAGAAATAGAGAGAGCAGTTTCATGAAAAACCCAGAGGGGAAATATCCTGAGAGATAAGGTGACCAGTAGCACCAGAAGCTAGAGACTAATCAAGGATGAGGACTGAGGGGGCGGGGGGAATCAGATTTAAGAGAGCATTGGTAACTTAGGAGGGAGCAATTTCTGTTGAATAATGAGGTTGGTATCTATATTTCAGAAGGCTTAAGAGAGTGGAAGGAGAGAAAATAGAAGCACTAGTTGTAAACTTTTTTTTCAAAATGTTAAACTGAGAAAGGGAAAAGAAATACAGAGCAATAACTTATTAGCCATGGACATATGAATTTGATAAGGGAAACACAAATGTGTCCATAGACAGTCGAAGAGTCAGTAGATTATTGTTGTTCAATCATTGTACCCACGTTCAAGCCTTGGAACCTAATTTGGAATTTTCTTGGCAAAGATACTGGGGTTATTTCCATTTCCTTCTGCAGTTCATTTTATGGATGAGAAACTGAAGCAAAGAAAGTTAAGTGACTTGTCCAGGATCTGAGACCAGATTTGAGTTCGGAAAGATGAATCTTCCCAACTCCAGGTCCAGCCACTTCAACACCATCTGGTAGCCACTGCAGTAGGGAAAGATTAAAAAGACTAGGAGGACCATAGAAGGGGAAAGATGCAGGAGGATAAGAGAAGGGATGGGGATCAAGCATACACCCTGAGGAATTTATTGAGGCAAAGAGAAGGTCCATCTTTTCATATGAGATGGAGTAAAAAGTGAACTATAGGGAAAATTGTCTCGATGGCGTCCTATAAAGAAAAGGGGGAGAAAAGGGAACTCTCAAAAATCTGCCTCAAATTATTCAGCAAAGTATAATTAAAGGTCCTCCCCATTGTTTATGGATATGCTAAGGAACCTAAAAAGAAATAAGAATGTTTGGAATAACAGCTGTGGTGGGGAGATAGCAAATTGATGAGAGAGGTGTAAAAGGATTACTTTGTTTCAGTGAGAGAACATTTGGATCATATAATTCATAGCAGACCTAGTCAGCATAGTTTTGTGATTTCCTCTAAATTAATTTAGCAGTATCTGAATAGGAGGGAAGAAGGTGGATAGCAGCAGAAACCTAGGGTAGAGATCTTCAATAGGTCAAAGGGACAAGAGAATGGACTATAGTACAGGAGTGAACCCTGCACTATAGGAGTGAACAGATGCTGAAATGGGAGCAGAAGTAACCAGGGCATGGGTGATAGCATCAGGAAAAACTGAGGTGTGGAGGGATTAAAGGGCATGGTGAGGATGAAATTAAATAATCGAAGATTGTCATCAGATGAAGGAATTTTTAGCATCTATGAACATGGAAGTAGAATTCTTACAGAAAATGGCAAAGGCATGGATAGATCTGGGTATAACTGAGATGGGGTGGAAAAATTGGCTATGAAAAGTGAGGAGATTACAGAATTGAGAAATTAGAATATTTGAAGGATATTAATATGGTCTTTAATATTGAAGTCAATATTATTGACTTCAATTATTGAGGAAAGAAGAATGACATGGAGATAGGTCAGTAGGTAACAGCTCCCAGGACCTGGATTGGGTAATAGATTTGAAAATTGTGGACCACAAAGAAAGAGGGGTTGCTGTAGTACTAAAGGAAAATTCTGGATGTGGCAATAGAGAGCAAGAATTCTAACTCTCAAACAGTATAACTTTTCATGGAAGGAAGGAAAGGAATGCATTGGCAACAAAGACAAAACTGGGACTTAGTGAATCCCAGAAAATGGAAGAAATGAGAAATGAAAAGGTTGAAGATGAACCAACTGTCTTAATTATGAAACATACATTTCAGAACATAGATCTGGAGAGGGATGTTGGGAGGGGGAGATAAAGGTTAAAGGGGATTTAAATAAGGGAGCATTTGGGATGGGGAATGGACTTTGTAAATCAGTGTAAAGGAGTTTGGAATCACTAGAGAGAAACTGTAGCAGGAGAGATTCAAAGTTGGAGATGGATGACTTAACCCCTCAAGTTGCCACAACATAAAAAGTCATTACATTGTTTTCCATGCTTAGAGAATGTCTTCCAAAAAGAATCTTTCCTATAACAGAGAAACAATAAAGCAAGACACTTCCTTGGAAAGTCCCTGACTCTGCAATAGAAAAATTCTCTGAACTCAAGAGAAGAGAGATCCAGGGATACAAATTTAGATTTAGTCTTATTAACAATAAGGGTTTCATGGACTATGCCACTATTTTTAAGAATGGGATGCTGCTTCCCAGTTCTAAATAAAATTTAGATTGAGATGGAGCATTTTATATTTGATCTCAGTGGTAATAGAGATGCACTGGAATTTATTGAATGGAAGAATGGCAGGAGATAAAGAAATAAATAATGGCAAATCATGCATGGGGATGATATGGTCATACTTGGGTTTAGAAAAATCAATTTGATGACTGAGTGCATCAATATGTATGTTGTAGGAATGTAGATAGAATTAAGGGCAATAGAATGGAGAAGGGAAAGGCTTAAGGGGATATTATCATAGGGTTATGTGGACTCTAAGCCTTCATAGAATTAAATAAAAAAGATTACATAGGTGGAAGGGATTTCTGAAACTTTTTGTATGGTGTAGACTCCTTTATCAGTCTAATGAAATCTATTGACTCCTCAAAATAAAGTGTTTTAAGGCAAAAAGTAAAATGCTTAATAGGATTATGAAGGAAACTAATTTATGAAATATAGTTATCAAAACATTAACAGAGTAGGTTTTGAAAGACCCAGAAGGAGAACTCCATACAACAGGACAGATATATATACTAATTAAAAAAAAAACAGATCAGTTTCTCAGAGTTCATTTAACAAGGGAAAAATCACTGAATAACAATAATAATCATTGGTCCAGCCCCTTCATTTTAGAGAGAAGACTTGAGAGAACCAGGAAGATTCATGACTCTCCCTCCCCACTTTTCAACTCACATAGTTATTAAGTATCAGAGGTTCAATTTGAACACAGCACCCATCCTTCCACAGACTCTTTTTAAATTTTGCTGCCTTCCAAGCTTTTCTTCTTTGTATCATTATGATTTATATATTATGGACATTGTGTTCATCTTGGGAGAAGAAGGAGAATCTAATCATCAGAAATGTTAGTGGAGGCAACAGGGCCTGTGCATGTGTCTTACTCAAGTGTTAGTTGTAGGAGATATCAGAGGTTCAGCTGGGAAGGACTCTAGGGATCATCTCTTTCAATGTCCTTGTTTTACAGCTGTGGAAGCTGACTCAAAAAAGGTTAACTAAGTAACCTCAGGCTATACAAAGAATAAATAATAGAGATGGGAATTTTTTTCAGAACCACTGGCTTTTGTTGATGTGATGGCTATTATTTATAGCAAAAAATGTCAATACATGGTATTCCAAAAGTCTTAGTGCAGTTGTAAGCTTATGGTTAAGATATTAAGGCTTTAATAGACTAAAAGTTCACTAAGATTTTTGGTACACCCTGAATTCAACTAGTAAGACATAAACACCTTTTTTGCTCTGTATTCTCAGTGCCTAGTACAGTGTTTGGCATGCTGTAGGTGCCTAATTAATGCGTGTTATATGAAATTGACTTGAGCATGGTGCTCTGCTCTTTAAAAAAATCCAGATTTCTTAGTATCTCTTGCCCATTTTACATTTTTGATGAAAAGGTTTAGTAAACTTATTACCAAAATCAAAAACAAAAATAATATTTTTAGGAGGAACTACCTGTCCCATGAGATCACAGACAGATGGAAGTATCCCAGTCTTTGGAGAAGTGCTTTTATGATCAGAAATTGGCTGCCTGTCTTCTTCATTTTATAGGAAGACAACTAGAAATGAAATATGGAAGGATAAAAACCGAACTGAATATATAGTGTCAGGAGACACTAGCATAGAGATACTAATTAAATTAATGATTTAATCAGATCACCAAATTAAAAAGTATAATGAGAGAGGAAGGCCCAGGATGTAGCCTTGAAGGCTATGTATAGTTAGAGTCCATGATATGACTGAGGAACCAGCAAAACAGGGTGAGGGACCCAACCAGGTGAAGATAGTGTCACAGAGGGCAGCAAGGATGGCCCAGTGAATAGAGTGCCAGGCCTGGAAAAATGAAGACTCTTCTTTCTGAGTTCAAATTCAGCTAGACACTAAATGTATGACCCTGAATTAATCACTTAACCCTGTTTGCCTCAGTTTCCTCTTCTGTAAAATGAGCTGGAGAGGGAAATGTCAAACCTCTCCATAATCTGCCAAGAAAACACCAAAACAGTTTCACAAAGAGTTGGATATGATTGAAAACTGACTAAATAACAACAAAGTGTCAGAGAAGCCCAGAAAGATTGGAATATACCATAAAAAGCAGACTGAGAAAAGACCATCAGATTTAGTGTTGAACAGACATTAGTAATTTTGGAAAAAAAGCAGCTTCATTTAAGTGGGGTCAAGAGCCAGAATGGTTGAGGAATGAATGTTCAGTAGAGAACAGAGATAGTTCTGTCTTTGGGGAAGGAGGGAGGGGAGTATACTTCCTATTTACAGACCATCTTGATTATGATAACTGTCACTTGACTAGGATAATATCAATTTTCCTCAATTTCTTTTGGGACTTTCAAACAGGATCAGTGTCTGCTTTTCCTCTCTTCTCATGCCTTAGCCAATTAAGGTGGGGGGGTCCCCATGTCTCTCCACTGAGATCAAAACTTCTTCCCAAATCTCTAATTGCTAAAGAAAGAATTTAATAGTACTTGGATTTCCTTTCCTACTAATATGAATAACAATGATGAAATCAATTGGGGGGCAAACCATTTGTAAGGAAATTGGGGATGAGTGTTTTTTTCCCTTAAATTGTGTTCCTTGCCAAAGAAAAAGTCATAGCCACCAGATTAAGAGAGGTTTAAATTTTGAACTAATCCCCCTGAACAGTCAAGTGAGGAGAAAAATGCTCTCTAAATTTTTTCTACTATCTCCCCAGGCCCAGTCCTTTACTTTGGATTCCCCATGCTCAACTCAAAGAGAAAGGGGGCCAGGGGAGCAGAGGCAGTTCATAAACTGAAAATGTTTCCCAATTCCCATTAATTCTCTGCAATTCATGACTCCAATCATTTGGTTGATTGTGTGGTCATTTTAGATACAAAGAATAGGAGTAGTTATAATCCTTTTGTTGATTGTCTCCAATTTATGCCGCAAATAAAAATGAAATAACTTATTATAACAAGTAAATAAAATATACTGTAAATAAAAAACAAGTATACAGTTTGGGCATGTTGATTCCTCCATTAGTCTGGGAGTTCCGTATAGGCAGGACTTCGGGTTTTTTTCCTCTTCTTTTTATCCCCAACATTTAATATAGTGTTTGGCACATAATAGATTCCTTTTTTTTAGGGTTTTTTTGGTAAGGCAATGGGGTTAAGTGGCTTGCCCAAGGCCACACAGCATTAAATGTCTGAGGCTGGATTTGAACTCAGGTACTCCTGACTCAAGGGCCGGTGCTCTATCCACTGTGCCACCTAGCCACCCTACATAATAGATTCTTAATAAATGTTTTATTAATTGACTGACTGCTCAACCCTACCTATCTACTCCATTCTGTTCTATGTTTATAAAAGGGAGGGTGATATTTTCTTTATGACTTCTTTTTTCTTGGAGGTTATCAATTCCATAAGATCAAGTTCAAAGAATGTTACCAAAATGATGGAGTCTCTATGGTAGCATTATCATATCAGGAGCCTTGGAGCCCAGGGTTACAAACAAATAAAAAAGAAATGAAAGGCAAAAGGCAAAGTATATTAGAGACAGAAGAGTTGCTGTGTCTTACCAAAATATGAAGAGGATGAAGGGTTATGTAGTGCCTTACCAAAAATCCCATTTGGAGTTTTGAGGATAGCAGAGAGGGATAAGTTAATTGATGGAAGCTAGATGGCTTCCTCCCTCCTTAAGGACTATAAAAATTTATATCTAATGCACCTTTAGAGTCAATGTTTTAAAGGAGAGTGTGTTGGTCTTAGACTAAAGGACAGTCTGGGCTTCAAATCTTCCCTCTGATAAATACTAATAATGTGATGATGACTGAGTCATTGAACTTTTTTCAGCTCCAGGTACCTTATCTTTAAATCATGAAAATAGTGAGTGGGACTATAACTGAATAAAGTCTCCCCCATGGTTTCAATGAGTCTTCCTTTTTCCCAAAGCCATGTCAGCAAGAGTTGCAGTTTCCACTTCCCCAATGTCAGGTGGTAACAAAGTTCGTATAGTACTGAGCTGATTGATCCCCTATATGGAAGGATACAGAATTATCTCTCTGATAGTTTAAAATGAATTCTCTCTCTTTGATAGGGTAAAACTGAATCAACAATTATGCAAATAGGGATTGAAAATGCTTTGTGCCAATTGGCTAGATACTCGTGGAAAGATTGTGAATCCAGCTATCTAGCCAATAGCTAGCAGTCCAGGGGGATGGGGCTGCATTAGCGACTAGGATAAAAGGGGCTCACATGTTTCAGCAGTTTGCACTGGTCCTAGAGCTGGAACCCATGTCATGGAGGTTTTGCCCTCTTCTTGAGAAGAGCAGATAAATATTTTGTTCTCTGGTCCAGATCTTCTGGTCCTTCTGTTTAAGAAGAACCAATATCATAATAAATGGTTCTGATTGTACACAACAGTAAGAATACCTGTATTATCTTATTCAAAGGATTGTCTTGAGGGTGACATTTGATAATAATAACAAAATCATCACCATGGAAATAACATTTTAAAATTTGCCAAGTACATTATTTGAAACCTTGAACAGTTACATGTCTTGGTTATTAATATTATCTTTAATTGGAGGCTGCCCTCCTTTGAAAAGCAGTTAGGTGGTTCCAGGTCCTGGAATCAAGACTTATCTTCTTGAGTTCAAATTTTGCCTCAAATACTAACTATCTGTGTGACCCTTGGGCAGGTTGCTTAACCCTATTTGCCTTGGTTTGCTCATCTGTAAAATGAGCTGGAGAAGGAAGTGACAAAACACTCTAATGTCTTTGTCAAAACAATCTCAAATGGGATCACAAACTCATTCATAATTGGACAACAACAACCCCTCCTTTGAAGCTTCTGGTTATAAAAGGCAAGTAAATTTATTAAACTTTTTGATAGAGCATAATAAAGAGGGAAGACATTTTATTTTCCCCCCTATTTAAAAAAAAGGACTTGATTAATATCTATTGTTTATTTCTTTTCTTTCTATTTAGTTTAAGGCAATGGGGTTAAGTGACTTGCCCAAGGTCACACAGCTAGGCAATTATTAAGTGTCTGAATTCAGTTTTGAACTCAGCTCCTCTTGACTTCAGGGCTGGTGCTCTATCTACTGACACACCTAGCTGCCCTGTACCTTTATTTTCAAACCTATCTTCCTTACTACTTCACCCAGCAAGGTTATCCTTTGTAACAAAATTTTAAAAGAAAATGTGGTTTCTCTATATTATATATATTCATACACACACACACACACACACACACATATATAGTGTGTGTGAACACATACACCATATCTAACAATGTTATACAATATTCTATACCCATAGTCTCCCACCTCTGCAAAGAATGGAGAAAAGTACATAAGAAAGTCATAGTCATAAAGGGAGTAATAAAGAGAAATATATTCATTGATAGGAAATACAAACGAAATTTTCTTCTAACCACATGGAGGTTTTGTGGGGATCAACCACAGCTCATAGTTTGTTTCCTTCACCTCCCACTCTTCTGAAGAGGAAAGAAAATCTTCCATCATACCATCATAAAATACAGAGATCTGATTGGTCTTTAAACCACATTATTGCTTCTTGTGGCCATTCAAACCACTTAATATCTCCTAAAATCCCAAAGCTGGATACCAGCCATCCAAATGAGTTTTATTGTCCACAGAGGAGCTATTAGTTTGGGGATTTGACTTTAGGGAAAAATAAGGAAATGAGTTAGAGAGAATTTAATAAAATTTGAAGACGACAGATTACAGTACTTGAGACAAAATGTTTTGCACATGGAGAGGAGAGTATCTTATATGGAGCAAAAATGAAGGTAGAGTTGGGAAGGAAGAGAAAGACATTGGGAAGAAAACCAGAGCAATTTAGAGACTGATGTCAGATTAGAAAGAAAATCTTAAATTTTGCTTTGACAGCAAATAAGATATTTTGAAATGGAGAAAGTACCTGTGATTGAGAACTGGGGAAGAGATTTGACATTCAAAACCCAAGTTGAAGTCTTCTCTCAAGAGTTAAAGCACTGAGACTTTTTTTAGTTTGTTTTCAAGACTGGGTGTGCCCATATCACTCAGGCTAGAAGAGCTTTGACCTCTCACCAGCCAATCCCACCAAGGATCCATTGCAGCTTTGACCTACTATTTGTGATTTAGGTTGTTTCACTTCTCCTAAAGTAACCTGATGACTCACCTTTGCTCTAATCCCCCCAAATCCCAGTCCTGGAAATTTACCATATTGGCTTCTGATTTAATGCAGATATCTGAACAGTTTTTGTACTACTGCAGCCCAGAATTCCCATACTCAAGTAATTCACCAGCCTCGACCTTCTCAATGATTGTGTTTACAGGTCTGCACCACCACACCTGGCTATGCCGTTTTGAGATTAAAAACTGGCTTCCCACAGGTGTCTTCTGAAACACAAGCAAAAGACTTCCACAGCTTGACTTTTGACCAAGTTACAGGGATTCCTTAGTCTCTGTAGAGGAAACACAAGCAACACACATATACATACACACACACACACACACACACAATACATAACATCCAAAATGGAGATCATAAATGGTGTCACTCTAGGTGAGGAATCTATTGCAGATGTGTCTGGCATGGTTCCATGGAGAATTTCCCTAAGATGTAACCAAATGAGTACAGGAAGGAGAGTACCACAATCATTTGGGAGGAGATGAGGAGAGGTAGCATTACAATGGCTCAAATGATGCTCTACATAGGGAGATGATTTTTTTTGAAAGTTTGGAGTTCATAGTATCTTGTTGAAAAGGATTTTAGAGGACACATAGTCTAGTTTTCCTCATTTTGTATCCACTAGAGTCTAGTGCAATACTTATATACAAAAAATATTGAGGCACAGAGATGTTAAGTGACTTCTGAGTGTCTGATGGAGGAGTTAAACCCCTTCTCTACATCACTTTCCCTAGTACCTGGAAATATCTCAGGACATATATAAATGACTTTGAGGTGGAAAGATTTGGGAACGGACCTGACCATTGAATCCTTGACTCCTCCAAAAGGTTTATGGGTAGAAGAAGAGAAAACCAATTAAGCAGGACTTAGTGAGTTGGGGGATGGAGGACAGGCAGCTCAGATAAAAACTATGATGATCCCTAAGTCGGGACTATTCTCTCAGGAAGAAGTAGTCAAGAGGCCCTCAAACTCATCTGCTAAACTTGTGTTACTCTCTGGGCACTAGAATGTTCTCCTTGCCTTCAGGTTGCAGACTCTTCAACTTTTTAGTTTATCTTAAGTTTTTTTTTTCCCAGATGAGTTTGAGAGTCAAGGTCATGATGTCCAATATTCAGGACCCTCACCATAATTTTATCTGCCTCAAAGTTATTTACAAAGGGAAACTTTTATTGATCCCTTGGGAAACTGATTAAAAGCCATTGTTTCTCCTTTAGCCTAATTCTTTGGTAGTCAATTCAGAATGGAATTCATTCCCCTGCCCCAACCATGTATACATGATGTTTATGGAGATCATGGGCTCATAGAGTATGGAGTAGGAAGAGAACTCTAAAAGCCATCTCTTCCAATTTCCCCATTTTACAGAGAAGAAAACTGAGTCCTGACCAGTTTAACAGCTGGCCCAAAGTCATGCAAGTGATGAATGAGAGAGCACTGGAGTAGTAGGATCCAGTAGGATCCAGTAGTAGGATGCCTAGCCTACTTCCTGGGATGCTTTTGTAGCAAGCCCATTTATGCAATGTCCACACCAGCCCAGCCAAAGAAGCCTGGTCACCCTCCCTTAGAAGAGAAGTATTCCATTCTCCATGTCATTTTGCAACATCTGTTTCATTAATTCATCACCTCTTCTTTTGAATTCTGTTTTTTAAAGTAAGGTTGTTGATGTCTTTTTTAAATATCATAGTTATTTCTGGTCCCATATGCCCCAGAACAGTTCCCTCCCTTAGGACTATGAAAATCAGTTAAACAAATATAACTTCATGTGATATTTCACCTTGCAGTTGCAGTTGCCTCTAAAATCCTTTCCAACTTTATGTCTAATATACTATAAACTCCAAACTTTCAAAAAAATCATCTCCCTGTGTAGAGCATCATTTGAGCCATTGTAATGCTACCCCTCCTCTTCTCCTCCTAAATGATTGTGGTCTTCTCCTTCCTGTACTCATTTGGTTACATCTTGAGGAAATTCTCTATGGAACCATGCCAGACACATCTGCAATAGATTCCTCACCTAGACTGACACCATTTATTATCTCCATTTTGGATGTTGCCTACTGAATGAGGGACTTATGACTTGTTCTTTTCCATAAAATCATAAATTTATAACTGAAAATGAAATTAGAAGTCATATACCCCAATCTCCTCATTTTATGGATGAGGAAAGAAAGAAACAAGTTGGACGACTTGCTCAAGGTCACATAGCTAGTATGTTCTGTTTTCTTCACCTCAGTCAGCCCATACAATCCTTTCCCATGTCTCTCTGAATTCCTTCTAGGCATAATTCTTATGGCACAATTTTAGTTTTTAGGGATGTTCATATGTCACTATTGTTCAACCATGCCTGAGTTCTATTTCTTTCTTTTTTTTTTGAGGCAATGATGAGTTAAGTGACTTGCCCACAGTCACACAACTAGTAGATAACTGACACTGGATTTGAACTCAGGTCCTCCTGATTCCAGAGCCATTGTTGAATCTATGGCACCACTGAGCTTCCCAGTTCTATTTCCTTTCAAGTCTAGCAATATGGTTAGCTTTTTTCATTGCAGGAAGACTAAAAACAGAGAAGAACCTGAAGCATCATTTCTTACAAGGCTTAGAAATAATTACATTCAACTATAAATGAATACTGACTTCTTTGTCACATTTAATTTTTAATAGAAGATAACATCAAGGATTTAAGTAGTTCTATGCATCACGGTGATTTCACTCCTCCATATCTGGCTTGTGAACATCAATACCAAACAACTAGCCAATTTAAAGTTTTCTTAAAGCTTCAACATATTTTAAAGACTTAAGTGTTCCAAACTTTAGGGAGTCTGAACAAGAGGGACAGAAAATCCCCAGGAGGGTTTGACAGTCCTGTCAAAATAGTCCAGGGAATATTTGGTAAATAACTATAACCTCATATTAAAATATTCCAAAAGTAGTAATGTTAGCAAAAAAAGTCTATCATAAAGTCTATCATAGATATTCATAAAACAGTAATTTATTTTTATATGTATATTTCCATGGTATACTATAAAATTTACTTCTTTTCTTACTGAACAGAAGATTTAGGAAAGTTTATTGAAGGTTAAACTCCACAGAGACTGAAAGAGATTGAGACTCCCTGCTTTATTTGAGTTGTAGTATTAATGTGAGCATCCCCTCCTGGGATGCAGATTGTAACCCATCCATGCTTGGTCCTGTTGGGTGAATCCTGTACTCATTTTCCCATCAGTCAACCCAAGGGATCCATCCAGGATGATAGAGATCTTCTAGGTCTCTCGATATTTACTGGAATCCCTGAAATGGTCCTTGTGCAATGAAAAAAGGTCATTCTTCACTCTTTTGTCTCTTTTCTTTTTCTTTCTTTCTTTCTTCCTTCCTTCCTTCCTTCCTTCCATTCTTTCTTTCTTTCTTTCTTTCTTTCTTTCTTTCTTTTGATTTTGCAAGGCAATGGGGTTAAGTGACTTTCCCAAGGTCACACAGCCAACTAAATATTAAATGTCTGAGAACAGATTTGAACTCAGGTCCTCCTGATTCCAGGGTCAATGCTTTGTGCACTGGGTAACCTAGCTGCCCCATCCTTTACTCTTGCTATATGACTCACCCCACCAACTTTCTTTTCTGGTCATATAGCACTCAACAATGACTTTTCAGTTGCTTCCGTGGTACAATTCTATATTAGAAATGAGTTGCGATCTGCTCACTTTGACATCCCTCTCTATTGCATTATAGATGAAGATAACCTTTAATTCTAGAGATAATCATAGTTCATGAATTTAAAGTTGAAGCCATAAAAGATGCAATCTTGCTGTCTAAAATAAGGACTCTGAACAAGTCAGCAAAATTCTGTTCAGAGAAGAACCTGAGGAGATGATAGAAAAGGGGGCAAGGCCCAGAGGGATTTTCAAAGAAGATGAAAGGAAAATCTGGATCAGAAATGTAGTTCTTTGGGAGGACATCAAGGCTTTACTGCCCACCCAGTCCAGGAGGGCCAGGTCTCTTGGGGAAGGGAATCCCAGGTGCTGACAGAATGGAGAAGCACTCTAAGGATCTCTGGACATTCAATCCTTTTGACTTTTCCCCTCCTCACAGCTATATCCTTTCCTGTTTTCAATATACACAGAGACACTTTCTCACCCACAGGCGGGGGCCCTACCTGTTTTTCCCATTACATACATCTTTGATCAGCCCATGTGTGGTTGGGATTACCACCCAGAAAGTTCTAACTTAGAGCTAAGACATTTTTGGACCCAATTCTGTCAGACCAAAATAGAATTATTTACACATTTTTCCCCAAGTCCAAATGAAGGTCAGGGATGGAATGCTTATACACATTGTTTGATGAGAAAATTGTCTGAGTACTGTTTCCTGTTTGGAGGGAGGGAGAGGAGAGAGAGAGAGAGAGAGAGAGAGACAGAGAGAGACAGAGAGAGACAGAGAGAGACAGAGAGACAGAGACAGAGAGAGACAGAGACAAAGAGACGCACACACAGACACAGTCAGACAGAGGCAGAGACTGAGACAGAGACATGCAGAAAGAAACAGAGAGACACACACACAGAGTGAGAGACAGAGAGACAAAGACAGAGACACAGAGATAGAGACACACACAGAAAGAGACAGACAAACAGAAGCAGAGACAGATATACAGAAAGAAACAGACAGACACAGAGACACACACACAGAGTGAGAGAGACAGAGAGACAGAAAGACAGAGAGAGAGACAGAGAGAGAGAGAGAGAGAGAGAGAGAGAGAGGTGCACATGGGCTCCCTTCTGCTTTTCATTTCTTATTTCCATCTTCTGCCACCCTCATTTAAGGAAAATCACACTCCAGGGAGCTTTAGATTTTATCCCAGTTTATTGATCAGGGGTCTTTTTGCCCAGCTGAACACTCAGGAGATCTGGAAAAATATTATAGAGTTGAAGAAAAAGGTAAAACTGTTTGTACCACATGGAGCATGAGTGGGAATGGTCCTATGGGGCCATCTCACAAACCAGAGGTTCTTAACCTTTTGTGTGTAACCCTTGGTGGTCTGGTAAAGTCTATTTAACAGAGTAATGTTTCTTGAATATTGAAAGGAAATGCACCATTTCAGGGAAATATGAGTAAAAGTAAAACTGCGATTTTATTTTTCCCACCCAAATTCTCAGGCACCCTCTGTGGAATCTAAGAACCCCAGGTAAAGAACCTCTGCTCTAGAACTTTCCCTGAGCCCCATCAACTTTCAGGGTCAAATATGATTCAACTATGATCAGAGTAGTGCTTGGGCTTATGTAGATCATCCTGGGTGGTCTCTTAGTCTGCCCCCCCCATCCCAAGAAATGACAGCAGCAGAAGGTGGGATGTTTTATTAGTGAAAAGGAGAAACAGGTCACCTACATTCTCTCATTCTGACTTCTTAGAAATAATGTAGATTAGAATCTCCTGTGTTGTTTAGGGAACAGGCCACCCTCCCTTTTCCATCATCTCTCTACCTTACCTGAGCAGCTCATTCAATAGGACTCTAAGAGCAGGAACTAAGCTAAGGGAGCCAAGCAGAGCCTTTGACTCCCTTTTCTGTTTTATATTCTCTGCTTGATCATAAGTAACTGAATGGTGATTCTGAGATTGATTGACCTTTTGAGAGGAGAGATGTTGGTACCTCCAGGTTTCCTGGCATCCTCAGTTGGTGCCAGCTCCCCTTCAGGAGCTCTCCTTCAGCTTCTCTATACCTATTAATTTGATTCTTAAAGGACACTTGGCAAAAGACTCAGATAGACACAAAGAGAACAGAAGAATATGTGACCACAGATTTAAAGCTGGATGGGACCTTAAAGACACAAAATTTAAGTCCAATCATTTTGCAAGGAAGAAAACAAGACAGAAAAGTAAACTGACTTGCCCAAAGGCACACAAGTATCTGAAGTGGGACTCAAACTCAGACCTTCCTATTTTAAAATTTTTCCATCACTATACCATACTGCCTCTCAATTATGAATTGGGTGGGCATTGTAGAAATGTACTGTGAGAGCTGGTTGTTAAATGTTCAATGAACATTTGCACCACAGAAATGAGCCAGTGTTCTGAATAAGGTCTTGAATTATGGTTGTTCATTGTCTAGACTGATGAAAGTAATGGAGAATACAGTAGTTGTACATTTTGTTTCTCCTGGAAGTCAGCTGTTAAACATTTACCAGCATGCCATTGCAATAACTATTTATTCAGCACAAAAGGTGATTTTAAAAAAAAAGTACAAAGTTCCCTATTGAAAAAAAAGACAAATAAATAAGACATACCTTCAAAGTAGTGTTATATTCTACTAGGAGATTGAGAATTTAGTAGGTGGAGAGTTTGAGAACAGTCTATCCCATTTCTTCAGAAGCCAACCTGCTCCAGGAATGAACTTGAAATCTTTAGTGGACTGGGGAAGAGTAAGTGGCCCAGCTTCCTTAGAAGCACCTATGTTGTGTTATTATCCATGAATTTACATCACAGTCATAGGTTTATAGGGTATGGCCTGGGGTGCCACCCAATGCTTTCAATGGCATCTGGCACTTCCAATTCCAACAGCCCTCTAGTAATCAATGTTGTTATCAACTGAAAATGGTAGCCAGCAGAGGGCCACTCAGATGATTCTGTGATACGAAGCCAATATGTTGTTCTAGTTTTGGAAAGCCCTCGTACAAACTGAGAGAAAACTTCCCAGAAATAAGGACATTGCATCATCCTCTTCAAGGACTGACTGACTGACTGACTGACTGAATAATATCCAAGACCCCTTCCAATTCTACACTTTTGAAATTGATGTCAAATGATCTGTTGGGCGAGGCATCAGGGAAAGACCCATTTCTGGGGTCTGGGGATGGGACAGGACCAAACCAAATGACATTTTTGTAGAATTTCTACCTTTTTATATTTTAAAAATTTTATCTAAAGTTTTAAACTCTAAATTCTATCTATTCCTCCCTCCCTCCCTCTCTTCTACCCTCCCTGAGATGGTAAGAAATCAGATAGTGTTCTACATGTGCAATTATGTAAAACATTTCCATGTTAGCCAATTCATAAAGAAGACTTGAATAAAAGGAAAAAAATGAAGGAAAGAAAGAGAAAAAGAGAGTACTTCAGTCTATTCATTCAGAATCAGTTCTTTCTCTGGAGCTGGATAGTATATTTTACCATTAGTCCTTTGGGATTGTCTCGGATCATTGTATGGCTAAGAATAGCTAAGTCCTTCACAGCTCTTCATACATGAAACAATATTACTGATACAGTGTAATGAAGATGCTTTCTTAATCAATAGAAATAAAAGTAGCACCTGGGTAAGCTCATTGAATTGAATTTTAAATACTGAGGACAATTATAGGTAGATATATAGGAGTGGGAAAATTTGTCTATGGATGTGTGAAAGAAAGAAACAGGGTATTCTTACCTTCTGGACATGCCCGATCTTATCTTTCTTGCTGAGTTTTAACCCATCACTTCCACTTTGCCAATTCTTGTAACTTTCAGCATCAAAATGGTAGCTTTCTCCCAGTCAGAATTCTGAGTCACATCAAAACTCTTGTCACTTTGTATGGAGTTGCTCAAAATCTTTAATATTCCTACAGTTTAAAGGCTATTTACTTTCATACATATAAATTTTCTCTAGCTATAAATCCAATTAATCTAATTCCAAATCTATCTAAATACAATCTTTCTAATACCCCCTAGAAGAATTATAGCAGATAAGAATAAGAAGGGGCTTAGGGGACAATTTGTTCTATTTAGATATAAGCAAAAATTCTCCCTTCAGCAAGGATGAATATCTTAATATTTTGTGTGTCTTCTTAAGATATTGGTAGTCTAGTAAAACCTATCCTTCTTGGAATAATATCTTTAAACATATAAAAATAAGATTGCAAAGGAAATCAATTATCTTGAAATACAGTGTCCAAAATAAAAATTTAAAAAGGTCCCGGAATTCATATAAAGAACCATTGGTACATGGGTTCCTAAAGGTGAAGATGGCATCTCAGTTTTTAAAAAATTTATTTATTTCTTTTGAATCTCATAATTTCCCCCCTAATCTTGCTTCCCTCCCCCCCACCCCCACAGAAAGCAGTCTGATATGTTTTACCTTGATTCCATTGATCAAAGTTGAATGATCTCACCTTTTTTTTAAACATACACTATATATCTTTATTATGAGCTTGAGAATCAAAAGCAAATGTTTCAATATTCAAGGAACAATAAAAAAAGAAACTTGGATATGCATTTTCTTAAGTACATTTGGTTTTTTAAAGCACATATTGAACTTGACAATTTTAGCAAACAAACTTTAGACTTGCTGTTCAACCTGCACTCAGACAGGAAAATTGATTTTTCCAGAGAAAAACTCTTTGTCCCTGAAGGGATCTAGGGATCCCTGAGGGGTTAATGGGTAATGTTCTCTGTACATGTTTACACTCCTGCTTTCAAGCCCCTACAAGTATAGTTTTCCCCAGTGATCACCAATTGATATCAATTAGCTAGCTAGACTTAATTAGCTTTGAGGAATAGATTTTTTTTACTGAAATGGTATTTAGTAGTAGTGATAGCAACTAAAGCCAGCATTTAAATAAAGTTTTAAGGTTTGCAAAGCATTTCTATAAATATTATTTCATGTTATCCTCACGAGGACCCTGAGAGGTATTATTTCAAATCACTGGTATACTCTCCCACAAATACATACCCAGTTGATGGCAAAATGGCCTCAAATTTAGAGCTCCTGATGCTGAGTAGTCCTTTTCTCCTCTTTCTGAGGTCCTCTTGAAGTTTTTTCTTAATGATAAATGTATATTATTCAAGGAATGTTAAAGTTGGGCACCATATGGATGAAGGTTACAAAAATGTAACATCAACTAAAAGTCCAAGATGTGTTGACCTGTTGTTAAGATTTCTACACGAGGGGCTAATTGCCTTTCATGGGATGACAAAGGACAAATCTACCACAAATTGATATCTGTTGGGCTGTTTATAGAATACTGAAGCTATCTTTCCTCTGTATCTAGGTGGTTGTTATTTGGTTGCAAATACCTTGAGATGTCCTAGGAGGACCAGGATAAATTTATACATTTTCTAACCTTCTGAAGTTTATAAGGTCATCTTCTAGTCTATAGGGAGCTAGGACAGAGGCCTCCTACAAAGTAATTTTCTTTCAGGAACTGGTTAGATCTGCTCTCTCTCCTTTAGGGTGACATTCACTTGAAGATATCAGAGAATAGCTTACAGGACCCACAGGTCACACATGACTGAATCTCCTCAAGCAATCCCAATACATTACATGTGCAACATTTCATCATTTCTTTCCACCCAATAGTTTTTCACCACTTCCAAAATGTTCAAGGACTTCTTATGCCTAATATAGTATCACTGATTGGTTGTTTGAAATCTTACTAATACTTCATTCATTCTACTGATTTATTCAATATACAATTCCAGGATCACTGAAATTATACAAAATATATTATATATATATATATATATATATATACATTATATATATACAAAATATTATAATATTATTTTTTAATATATCCTAAATGTTGTTTCTATTTGTCTGTGTTTTTCTTTACTCTTAGAAATATTTCTATAGGGTGTTTCCCCATGATTAGAGAAATTGCAGGTCCGATATCTATTGCTATTCCTCTTGATGGCAATTGTAGGCAACAGTTTATGATAATACTGTAGTTCTACTCTGATTTGTCCTTTGTCATCCCATGAAAGGCAATTAGCCCCTCGTGTAGAATTCTTAACAACAGGTCAACACATCTTGGACTTTTAGTTGATGCTACATTTTTGCAACCTGCATCCATATGGTGCCCAACTTTCACATTCCTTGAATAATATACATTTATTATTATCTGACTTCCTAAAGGATTCATATCCAACCATAATTATTTACTTGCTATATGGCACTGGCTACATAACTGCTTTGTTCCTCAATTTTCTCATCTGTAAAAACGAGAGGGTTGTATTATAAACTTAAAGATTGCTTCAAGCTCTACATCTACAAACTTTGAATCTTTCCATACTTTCTGTTGCTTGTGTCCTACTCCTGAAAAGTCATCAGAAAGTCCCTCTGCTTCCACAAATCAATCCATATAATCCTGCAATTTGTTTAATTTTTTATGGAGGAATCAAAGGATTACTGATAAAGTTCATGGGACCAGTTTGGAGGTGAACCATTTTTTAGAAAAATTAAAAAATTCAATGAAGCATACCTAGGATTATCTGGTATATCTGCAGACATCATGAGTTTGCTAAGATGGTGGCATCTCACATGGAAAATTCTTACAGCTGCTTCTGGAGAACTGGAACATGTATAGACTGTACATGGTTGGGAACAGCCTGTTTTACTATTGACTGTATTGCTAGAACTCACAGCATCCTGAATCAACTCCAGACAGTCAGGGTTTTTGGCACATCAGTATTTAATAAAAAAGCTTGCTCCTTCACTCACTCACGGTGATAAGAGAGGAACGTCTTGAACCTACCGCCCTTTCCTTAAGGTATAAAAATAAGAACAAGAACCAAAAAGAACAAGAAGGAGAAAGAGAAAGAGGAGAAAGAAGAAGAGAAAGATGAGAAGGAAAACTAGAAGATAGTATGAGAGAAAGAGTAGAGGGATATTCATGCACCCTGTCCCAGTTGCAGTGGTCATGTTGGAGCAAGAACAACATGAAGACAGTATTAATAGTGAAAAAATTAAGGGTAGCCATAACAAAGATGAAATTTCTCTTTTTAGATCATGGGAAGAATTTTCAAGACTGTTGTGTGTAATTATAGGAAGCTCTAATCAGGATACTTGCACTACAGGCAATGTGAAGGAACTAAACTGTCAACAACCATCCCCGCCCTGTTGCTCCTCCAGCCCCTGAACCCTTGCTTGCTCAACAACAGATGTTAATTTGCATTTGGTTTGTGTATTAAATAAGCTATTATCTTTATACTGACTTTGATTTCCTCTAGGAGAGTTGACATATGTGTGTGTGTGTGTGTGTGTATTTCCTTTATTCCTGACTGGAGTTTGCCCTGGTAACTCCTGTTCTGAGGATGTTTAGATGGTATTAGCCAGGCAGAAGGACATTACCTAGGAAGTTCCTGGGGCATCTAGGTGGTGAAGTGGATAGAGCACTAACCCTGGAATCAGGAGGGCTTGAGTTCAAATCCAGCCACATACACTTAATAATTACCTAGTTGTGTGACTTTGGGCAAGTCACTTAACCCCATTGCTTTGCAACCCCCCCCCCCAAAAAAAAGAAGGGGAAAAAAAAGAAAGCTCCTGGCAGGGTGGAAATCAGGCTCTAGATCACACTGTTAGAGAATCTCATATGTATCATGAACCATTTAGCAATTACTTTCATAAGTTATAAGCTCTCCAAAGCAGAAATCTAAAGTGGATTTTGGGACTTATCCCTCCCTAAGACTAAGGAGTTTGCCTTTTCTTGAGCTAGCTTTGGAAGATGAGTAAGGGATGTGGTTGTCATTTCCATTTTTCCATTCACCCTGACCTCCTAAACATTGTTGTATAGTGACCCCTAGTGTTACCTTAAAATGCCTTTCACATCTTTAACTGCCAGCAACAGTTCCAAAAATTAAGACTGGTTAATGCCTATAAATGGATTCTTCCCAGTGTGTTTTTTTTTCCAAGATTCCATTTAATCCCTGGAAAGGCAAAGCCAGAATCTTCTCCATGATGACTTTATGTTCCATAAGCCTTCCCTAAAGGAGACCAAGAGATTCCTGGGTTTTACCTTTATCAGTAGTTCAACTGGACTTCCAGATTCAAGTTTGAAGTCTTCAGTCCCTATCTTTCCTTGATGTGCATTAATAATTTTGGACTTCCTAAGTCTCAGAAATATTTTCATATCATTAGAAACAAACACAGGATGATGGAATTATTTAATGTGTTTCTCGGGGCAGGGCAAATAGTTTGCTATCATTTGTGTTTATCAAGTGGTTAATATGATGCTTTTCTTTGTCTCTCTCTTTATTTGGAAATCACACTTGTCTTCATGCGGGAGGTATGATAATGGATTTAAGACTGGGCTGAAAGAGCTTGACCTGTCTCTATGAGAAATACAATATTCCATATATACATATGTGTATTTATGTATTCATATTTTTCCTTAAAATTATGGGTTGTTGCTGTGTGTTTGTTTTATATCTTGGCATTTATATAATTCTTTAAGTTTGGCAAAATACTTTACAAATGATTTCTTATTTGATCCTCTCAACATCCTTGAAAAAGTAGGAGCTATTAATATCTCCATTTTACACAGGGTAAAATTGAGGGACAGAGAAATTTAATTGACTTGCCCAGAATCAAATAGAGAATACACACTTAGATATCAAGTTCCCTAATGGTTTCTCTATTACTTAGACTTATTTTATATTTTCTTCTTTTCATTTTTTAAACACAGAAGTTGGGGAGAAAGAAAGAAAGAAGGAAGGAAGGAAGGAAGGAAGGAAGGAAGGAAGGAAGGAAGGAAGGAAGGAAGGAAGGAAGGAAGGAAGGAAGGAAGAAAAGAAAAGAAAAGAGGCGGCTAGGTGGCAGTGGATAAAGCACCGGCCCTGAAGTCAGGAGTACCTGGGTTCAAATCCAGTCTCAGACACTTAACAATTACCTAGCCGAGTGGCCTTGGGCAAGCCACTTACCCCCATTTGCATTGCAAGAACATAAAGAAAGAAAGAAGGGAGAGAAGAAGGAAAGGAGAGAGGGAGAAAGGGAGGAAATATACTTTAATCTCTATATATTAGTTCTCTGGAGATTGATAGCATTTTTCTTTGTGCATTGTTTGCAATAAAGCTGGGGTTCATCAAATTGATCAGAGTACTGATTCTTTTAAAGTTGGTTATCTTTATAGTATTTCTGTTAACATATAGATTGTTCTAACGGTCTACTCACTTTATTCTGCATTAGTTAATGCATACATTCCCAGACTTTTCTGAAATCATCCTTCTTTCCTTAAAGCACAATAGTATTCAATTACATTGAATATACATAGATAGCTCCTTCAGTCATTTTCTAATTACAGCATTCTCTCAGTTCCCAGTATCCTTACCACAAAAAGAGTTGCCTTAATATTTTTGTCTATATGGTTTCTTTTCTTCTTTCTTTGATCTTTTTTTGTAGAAAAACCCTACCAACAATATTGCAGGGTCGAATTGTTCTATAGAGTGGTTGGATTAGTTCACTGCTTCACCAAGTCTATCTGTTTTCCCACAATTTCCCACAGTTCTCTGACATTTGCCATTTTACTTTTTTTTATCATCAAGCATAGTACCTCAGAATTGTTTTAATTTGTATTTTTCTAATCCTTAGTGATTTTAGAGCAGATTTAAAATGTGGTTATTGATAGCTTTGATTTCTTCCTCTGAAAACTGCATTATTCATATCCTTTGACCAATTACCAATTAGGAAATGACTCTTATTCTTGTACATTTGACCCAGTTTTCTATAATGGTTTAGAAATTAGGCGTTTATCAGATTTATTACTGGTTTCTAGTTTTTCTTCTAAGTTTTTTAGACTCAGAATTATTTAATTTACTTCCTATCTACATCTCTATTTCTTATTTGCTCAGGAAGAGCCCCATTCATAGATCTGACAGGTAATTCTTCCATGTTTTACCAATTTGCTTAAGATATCACTCTTTAGACTTAAATCAGGAATCCATTTGGAAGTTGCTTTGCTATATGGTGTGAAATGTTTACTTTCCAGTTTTACTTGCATTTTTTCCAAATTATGAATATTTGCCCAATAGTTGCGATCTTTCAGTTTACCGAAAACTACATTACTATGCTCACTTCTGCATATTATGTCCATAATCCATTTCATGGATCAACTACACTGTTTCTTATCCAACAGCAGATTGTTTCAATGATTATGCTTCTGTAATAGGGCTTGAAATTTGGCATGCTAATCTACATTTTTTTCGTTGATTCTCTTAATGTTCTTGACCTTCTGTTGTTCTAGATAAATTTTATCATTTTTTCTAATTCAATAAAATCATTCTTTGGTAGTTTGACTAGTATACCACTGAACAAATACATTTTTCTAGGAAATTTTGTCTTTTATTTTAGATATTTTCAAAATATGAACAAGTATGAAACTGTGTTAAAGGTTTTGTGATGATCAATAAAGGTATGTAAATATTAAAGACAAATGATAATTTACAGTATTTTGAGCCCCTGGACCTTTTCATGCATATCCTCTTTGCTCTTCAGCTAAGATACTATTTTAGCTAATTTTAATGATTCAAGTTAGATATAAAATACATTAATATTTAAATAAATTTATATAATATTTATATCAAATACATTAATATTTAATGTAGTTATATTTGAAGGGGTCATTGGTTTTCTCATCTTTTGTTAGCAGACATGCACTATCTTCTTTCAAGGAAGTTACACAGCTACAGAGTTGGATCTGAATGAGTTCAAATATGTCTTCAAATACTAGCTCTATAACCTTGGGCAAATCATTTTATCTTTTTCTGTCTCTATTTTCTCATCTTTATAGTAGTGCCTACCTACCAGATTGAGTTATGGTGAGGATACAGTGAAATAATATTTATAAAGCATCTTGCAAATCTTAAAGTAATACATAAATGATGGTTGCTATTATTATTATATTTTAAATTTGAGGTAAGACTTGCATCAGAGAGGAAGAAGGGGAAATGGTTGCCGATAATTTACAAGCCACCATGACATCTGTGAGGGAATAATTACAGAGCTTTTCAAGTCCAACTGCTTTCTAGTTTTGCAGAGAAGCTAGATTCAGTTGACAGCTTTAATAACTATTCCACCATCCATTAAATTAATGATGTGTAACCTTTCTGTTTCTCATTTGACCCAACTTTTGTTTTCATGGTATTAGGCTTCTGGCAAACATATAAATCAGTGGGCTCCAGAATGGGGAATGAGGCCAGTCCATGACTTGACCCTAAGTTGCCCATAGCTTGATTTCTAGGGATGTGAGCCATATCCTATTCTCAATGGAATAGCCAATAATGGAAAGTGTACAACACAGACATTTGTCCTTATCTCCCAATACTCTCTCAGAACTGTGCCTCTTTCTCTAGCAAGCTTCTGTGAACTCCTCAAGGGAACTTTTATTCTAACCAAACTTTCATGGGTGACATTGAAAAAATTCTCCCCCACTTCCTGTCCTTTAGATGTTTTGAAAAATTCATTGTTATAGGGGAGAGGGATAATGCTCTGAGGAAGTGACTGGTGAATAAGATCTCACTACATCCCTACTATTGAGTGGGACAGAGTGAGTCACCCAAGCAGTCATGGATGGATTGGGACTATATCATGAGTCTTATTTTCTAATCTTTTCCCTCAAATTCACCTATTCCAATCTTCCCTATAAATGGTGAAGGCACCACTATCTTTTGCTCAAGAAAGTTCACAGTTTCTGTATCATCTTCTGCTGCTCACTTTTGCTTACCACACATATATCTGCTATATCTATCTCTATGTCTCTTGAATCCATTCCTCTTTCATCACCCAGATATTCATTTCTCTCATTCAGGCCTTCTTCACCTCTTAGCTAGATTGTTTGGTAGCCTTCTGCCTAGTCTCCCTGCCTGTAGTATTTCTCTTCCTTAATCCATGCCACTCAAAGCAGCCAAAGTGATTTTTTTTAGGTTTTTGCAAGGCAGCAGGGTTAAGTGGTTTGCCCAAGGCCACACAGCTAGGTAATTATTAAGTGTCTGAGGCCAGATTTGAACTCAGGTTCTCCTGACTCCAGGGCTGGTACTCTATACACTGTGCCACCAAGCTGCCCCCAAAATGATTTTCTTTAAGCATAGAACTTATCATGCCACTCCCTTACTCAATAAATTTCAATGGCTCTTTATTTTTATTTTGAATTTTTCAAGGCAATAGTGCTAAGTGACTTGCCCAAGGTCACACAGTAAAGTAGTTATTAAGTGTCTGAAGCTGAATTTGAACTCAAGTCCTCCTGAATCCAGGTGCTCTATCCACTGCACCATCTGGCTGTTCCTCAATGCCTCTTTATTGACCAAATATTATTTCAATTTTATGTCATCCTTTTTAAATGTCTGTTTTTAGACAGTTCCATAAAACAAGCAATTATTTGGACAGTTATATATGCATAAAATGTATTCTTGAGTATACATATATCAGGGTGTATGTCCATTTTTTTAAGCTGATGGGATATGTAAGCAAAAAAAAATGTGGACAATTTCTATCATTCATCTTCTGAAGTTTTCTCTCCTTTCATTACTGTTTCTCAAACTTTGGTAGTAAAGTTTTTCTTTATTGTTGAATTTTTGTTTTGCTTTTTGTGTTGCTTTTACTTTTTATATCATTCCAACCTTTGAACGATTTGCTTTCAGTAATAGAATCTAGAATCTGATATGCTTTTGTTTTCTGAATTTTTTCAATGTTTCTTTTTGTCTTTGGTTGGGCAATATGGCATTCAACTTTTCCCATTGTGTACCAGATAGATGTAGATGATGCCTTATTATTAAAGCCTCAGCAATTCTCTGAAAACCTTTCTCTCTTAGGGATTATTGATATCCATCTTTAGAGTTATTCCTTGAGAGTACTGCCTTTCCTGTCAACATCCTTATCATGTCAATGGCTACCACAAATATTATTAAGTGTGGGTCCTGAATTTTTCATATTATTTGTCAAATAGTTCTTAATGGTTATAACCACTACAAATATTTTTATTCACTTTTTAAAAAAGAATTTGCCTGGTAGATCAAAAAGATATTCTTCAAAACTTCAGACTGGCCATATCTACCCACTTTTCAAAATAATTGAAGTAAATGGTATTGATTTTTCCAATTGTTTTGCTATTAGGCATGCAACCACAATTGCAAATGTTTCTCATTGAAGCTATACCATTTTTTTCTGTCTCTTTAAATTCCAGTAATCAAATAGAATGTTGAAAATAAAATTTGTGTAACCACTTTTAAAGTGACAAAAATGGTAGCCATTTCTCTCTGGAAGCACAGAGAATGCAATAGTTTTTATGTTGTCAATGAGAATCTGTGAAGAATATATGGAGAATACAAATGGAAATGCAGAGAAATTGCTTCTTTTTTCTGAACAATTTTACCTGTGATATTATAAAGAAATTTCAGAAAGAGAATTCTCTGAAGAGTTTGGGAGGAGTTGGCAAATATAATATATTCTAGAAAAATTGTTTCCTTTTATTATTGAGGTGAAAACTAAAAAAAGGAAAAATCTAGCTTATTTCCCAAGAGACTGAATTTAACTTTTATTTTGAGGAGAATTATGAAGAAGAAAGATTCTAAGAGACTTTAATCAGAATTTAGAATCAATTGAATGATGTGAGACTATTTTTCAAAGAAGAAGATTCATTTATCATAGTGTTTAGATTTTGAGATGTCTCAGTCTGTGAAATATGCCTGAGAAAATGTTGTAAATAGCTATATTTGTCAGTTTTATTTTTGCTTTCATTGTTGATAATATAAGTACATATAAATTAATATTTAATTATGGATAAATAAAAGTATTTTAGTGAAATACTTTCTTGTTCATTAGTTAATTAATAATCAATGAATTGAGGTAGGGGATTAAGTTGATTCATTGACTAGAAATAAATTACAAGATTTATTAATGAGAAGTAAATGATCATAATATAATTGGATTTCAATAGAGCTTGAGAAGAAAATGTATAGGAATGAGTTAAGAAGCATTTTGAGGTTGAGTGATGTGCAAGTTGGTATATCTTGGATCAGACCCAAGATCTTATAACATTCCCTAGCAACATGCTGCACATAAAATTTCTAAACTTTGTATTGAAGACTTTCAATGCTATCACATCCTTCAACTTTTTTCACTTTGAAAATTTTAGCAGTTCCTTGAATTCCTAATTCATTTAGTCAAAATTCAGGAATGAAATTTTTATTATGATTGTCTGTCATTGATCATCAATAAATTCATTGTTGTTTGACATGGAATTAAGTAAAATATCAATAAAATAGTATGAAATCCATGCATACAACTAGCAAGATCTGTTGTCATATTTGTTGATCTGGCACACAGTGAATAATTCCTCTATTTTATTTCATGTATATTTATGTTTTGTCTGATTAAGGGTTCAGTGTCATCTGCATAAAAGCATCTCTGATGGGTGGAATACTGAGATTTCTGATGGTTGTGGTCATAGATACCCATAGCCCACCTACTGAAGATGCTTCTTATCTAGTTGATAAAAATACAAAGGAGCATAATTTACTCTTCTCAAAGTCAAACTCTTCCATATAATAGTTTTGAGCTGGGACAGCAGTTGCCTCATCTTTGTTGAATGATATCTCTATTACTTAATTCTCCTACATTTCAAGGATCCAGAAATGTCTTTAGAGTGAATAATAAGGGCAGCTAGGTAGTGCTGTGGATAGATCACTGGCCTTAGAATCAGGAGGATGGGATTTGGTGGCCTCTGGCACATTCTAGTTGTGTGACCCTGGGCAAGTCACTTAACCCTGATTGCCTCACATCCAGTGCCATCTCCAGTCATCCTGAATCATATCTGGCCACTGGACCCAGATGGCTCTGGAGGAGAAAGTAAGGTGGTGACTTGGCACAGACCCCTCTCACTCAAATCCAATTCATGTACCTGTCATGGCATCACCTCCCTGATGTCGTGGTCTTCTTCAAAAATGAAGAACAAAAAACTGCATCATCATAGTGAACATAAAAATCATAAGGCACATGAGATCCTTTGTGTACATCACTTCAGCTGGCCATCTTCTATTTTTGTCATTACTCCCCATCTCCCACCCAACCGATTCCTTAGATAATTAAGTGGGATTTGAGACAGATATTATTTTTTAAATTTATTGTTTATATATACTAAAATGTAAATACAACCACCATTTTGGGGCACTTCTTTACTAAGCTCACTTTTTTGCATTTCATATAATTCATTATAATATTTTTGCTAGCATAGTGAGTAAGTTACTTTCTTTAAAAGTCTACCTATGGGGGTGGCTAGGTGGCACAGTGGATAGAGCACTGGCCCTGGAGTCAGGAGTACCTGAGTTCAAATCCACCCTCAGACACTTAATAATTACCTAGTTGTGTGGCTTTGGGCAAGCCACTTAACCCCACTGCCTTGCACAAAAAAAAGACACAAAGGGGAACAGCTGGGGACCTCTGCCAGAGCAAGCACTTGGAGCCCAGCCCCTCAGGGCACACAGTGAGCAGCTTGGTCTTTCTGCAGCCCAGATCCGGAAACAGAAGCATGGAGAGCTGGTAAGCAGAAGCCTAAAGGGCATGAGCCCATTGAGCTGAGGGAGGGGAGTGAAGAGAGACTGCAGAGCTCTGTCCTCTGCCCCTGGAACAGGACTCTGAGGCTCTGACCACATTCAGATCCTGATCCCAGTCTAGCCCCCCCCCATAGAACAGCAGCCCCCCCCACCTCAGCCCCATGGCAGAGGGGGGCACTTATGGTCATTCACAGACCAGGAGGGAGGACAGAGCCTCATACATTGAGACCCTTGTCAGAATGTCCCAAAAGCTCAGGAAGCACCCCAAAATCAGGCTCAAGCTGGGAAAATGAGCAAGCAGAGAAACAAGAGGAAGAGCATTGACAAATATTTTGCATATGAGCCCAAGAAGGATCAAAATACTCAGTCTGAAGATGAGGAAGCACAAGCTCCTGCATCTAAAGACTCCAAGAAAAACAGAAATTGGGCTCAGGCTATGACAGAGTTCCAAAAAGATTTTTGAAAAGCAAATGAGGGAGTTGGAAGGAAAAACTGGGAAAAGAAAGGAGAGAGATGCAGGAAAAACATGAAAATGAAGTCTGCAGCTTAGGCAAGGAAATCCAAAGAAAAATTCTGAAGAAAATAGCATGCTAAAAACCAGCTTAGGTCAAATGGATAAAACAGTTCAAAAAGTTATTGAGGAGAAGAATGCTTTAAAAAGCAGAATTGGCCAGAAGGAAAAAGAAATAAGAAAACTCTCTGAGGAGAACAAATCCTTCAGACAAAGAATAGAATTCAGGGAGATTGATGAATTTACCATAAATCAGGAATCAATACTTCAAAACCAAAAAAAATGAAAAATTAGAAGAAAATGTGAAATATCTCATTGAAAAAATAACTGATATGGAAAACAGACTTAGGAGAGATCATTTAAAAATTATTGGAATACCTGAAAGTCATGATCAGGAAAAGAGCCTTGACATCATTTTCAAAGAATTACTATAGGAAAATTGCCCATGATATTCTAGAAGCAGAAGACAAAATAGAAATGGAGAGAATCCACCGATCCCCCCAAGAAAGAGATCCCAAAAACCAACCCCTAGGAATATTATAGCCAAGTTCCAGAACTCCCAAGTCAAAGAGAAAATATTACAAGCAGCCAGAAGGACACAGTTCAAATATTGTGGAGCTACAATCAGGATCACACAGGACTTAGTAGCAACTACATTGGAAGCTCGTAGGGCTTGGAATCTAATATACCGTAAGGCAAAAGAGCTTAGAATGCAGCCAAGAATGAACTACCCAGCAAGGCTGAATGTCCTCTTCCAGGGAAAAAGATAGACTTTCAATGAACCAGGGAATTTCAGATGTTCCTTTTGGAATGGCCAGAACTGAACAGAAGGTTTGATCTTCAGATACAGGACTCAGGTGAAGCATAGAGAGTGGAGGAGAAGGGGAAAATATGAGGGACTTAATGATGATGAACTGTATGTATTCCTGCATAGAAAAATGACACTGATAATACTCATATGAACCTTCTCAGTTAATAGAGCAGGTAGAGGGAGCTTTTATAGTTGAAGCACAGGAGAAAGCTGAATTCAAAGATAAAATATGGTGTAAAAATGGAGTCAATAGTAAAAAGGGAAATATAATGGGAGAAAGCAAAAGGAGAGGAGGAATAGGCCAAGATATTTCATATAATAAGATTTTTCTTTATTACAATGAGCTATTGCAATGATATGGAAAGCGGGGAAGCAAGGGGGAATGAGGGAATCTTTGCTCTCATCACAGGTGGCTGGGAGAGGAAACAGCAAATATACTCAATGGGGTATACACATCTGGAGTAAGAAGGAAAGAAAGGGGAAGGGGGGATGTGAGTGATGGAGGAGAGGATGGACCATGGGAGGAGAGTGGTCAGATATAACACATTTTCTTTTTTACTTCTTGCAAGGGGCTGGGATTGGAAGGCCTGTCCAGTACCATAGGGCCAGGTGGATTCTGGGCCTAAGGGGTGGTATGGGGGCTCAGGGCTTCTTGGCCCCAGGACCAGGGATCTGTCTTCTGTGCCATTCAGCTACCCTACAGCAAAGTCAGAGTGAAAGGAGAGAGAAAATATAGTACATAGTAGTGGAGAAATACAAAAGGAGGGAGTTGCGATCAGCAATGGCAATGTTGGAAAAATATGGAAGTAACTTTTGCAATGGACTTACCATAAAGAATGCGATCCACCCATGATAGAGTTGTTGATGTTAGAAGGAAGACTGAAGCACATTTTTTATTATTATTATTTGGGGGAGGGTGCAGGGCAAATGGGGCGGGGTGGCCTGCCTGGGGCCACATAGCAGGGTGATCTTTGGGTGTCTGAGGCCAGATTTGGACCCGGGTGCTCCTGGCTCAAGGGCCAATGCTCTGTCTGCCACCCAGCCACTCCTACTATTATTACTATTTTATTTTATTTTGGGCCTTTTTTTTCCTTCTTTTTGGCAGTGGGGATTGGGTAGCTTGCATGTCACATGGCTGGGTGATTGTTGAGTCTACAGGGCTGGATGTGGGCTTGGGTGCTCGTGGCTCCAGGGCTGGTGCTTTGTCCATTGCACCACTTGGCCATACCTACAATTATTACTATTATTTTTTTTATTTTAATTTTTTTCTCTCCCCTTTACTTTATCACCCAAGCAAGTCTATATTCATGGGGGGAGGGGTATTTTGTTTACTCTTAAACAAGAATATTTTATTAATGTAAAAAAATGTGTACAAAATGAGAATAAAAAAATAAAAAATAGAAAAAATATGTTTATGTCAGTATGAAGAATAATGGCAAATTTTGCAGAACCCACCAGATTTGGAACAGCATGCTTCTCATGTGGAAGTACCTAAGAGATTCTTGATCCCTGAGCTCACACTACATATTGTTTTCCAGTTACTTCAGCTCTTCAAAAAGCTCTTTTAGGATATTTTGAGGCATATTTTAATGACAGTATCAATATTTATTACATATCTACACATTTCAAAAGTATTTGTTGCTATGCATTTTCATTGGATGCTCTCTATGCCTTAAATATTCTCTCTTTTTTACTTGATTTCTTGCTTCCTTCAAATTTCAGCTTTTTTTGCAAGAAGTCTCACTTTCTGCAAGAAACCTTTTTCATTGTTGGTGAAATTTCGATCTAGTCCAATCATTCTGGAGAACAGCTTGGAATTGTGACCAAAGATCTGTAAAACTCTGTATCCCTTTTGACTCAGCAATGCCATAACTGTCTTTATACCAAAGAGATCAAAGAAAAGGGAAAAGATCCCATTGCTATAAATATCTTTATGACAGCTCTTTTTGTACGTTGGCAGAGAATTAGAAATTGAAGGGATGCTCATCAATTGAGGAATGGCTGAATAAATTATGGCATGTGATTGTGATGGAATACTGTTGTACTATTAAAAATAATGATCAGGATGATTTCAGAAAAACATGGGAAGACCTATCAACTGGTCAGTTTGATAGCAGCAATGTTTTAAGGATGATCAACTGTGAAAGATTTCACTACTCTGATCAAGACAATAATCCAAGACAGTTTCAAAGACCCCATGGTGAAAACTGCCATCCACCTCCAGAGAGAGGACTGATGAACTCTGAATACAGTTTGAAACATTTTTTTTGCTTTATTTTTCTTTTTTGCATGTGATTTCTTATGACTTCATATATATATATATATATATATGAATATATAAATATCATATTGTTTGCCTTCTCAAGGGATGGAAAGGGGGCAGAAGGGAGAGAGAAAATTTGGAACTCAATTTTTTTAATGAATAATTTTTTACATTTTTACATGTAATAGGGAAATATTTAAATAAATAAAAATATATGAAAAGAAATGAGTGTGATATAAAAGCAAAAGAGAACAATTTTTTAAAAGAAAGATGCCTTTCTCAATACCTTTCTTTTTTCTTCCTTTTTTGCAAGCCAGTAGGGTTAAGTGACTTTCCCAAAGTCATGCAGCTAGGTGTATCTGAGGCTGAATTTGAACTTAAGTCCTACTGACTATCTACTGCACCACCTAGCTGCCCCTCTCAATACCTTTCTTTTATAATTTTATAATTTTTTTTATTTCAGGAAGTGAGGTTAAGTGACTTGCCCAAGGTCACACAGCTAGGCAATTAACAAGTGTCTGAGGTCAGATTTGAACTCAGGTCTTCCTGACTCCAGGACCAGTGTTCTAACCACTGCACCAGCTAAGGTGCCCCTCAATACCTTTCTTTTTTTTTTTAGGTTTTTGCAGGGCAAATGGGGTTAAGTGGCTTGCCCAAGGCCACACAGCTAGGTAATTATTCAATGTCTGAGGCCGGATTTGAACTCAGGCACTCCTGCCTCCAGGGCCAGTACTCTATCCACTGCACCACCTAGCCACCCCTTCCCTCAATACCTTTCAATGTTAGTACCTTCTATTTGAGACTATTCCAAAATTATCCTAAGTACCTTTCTATTTATCTATCTAATATATAAATGTACCCAGTTATTTATATGTTTTCTGTTCCATTAGATAGTAAGTCCCTTGAGAATAGTGACTGTTTTTTTTTAATTTTCTTTGAATCTTCAAAACTTAACATAGTGTCTTATTGGTCTTTTATAAATGTTATTTTACTATGATGATGAAAAGTCTTAAGGGTAATGTGACATAATCCCCTTCCTTGGAATTAGTCCTCCTAACCCACAATAAATACCATGTCATTTAGCTGCATAATCCCCTCTGCCATCACCTATAGCAAATTCATCTTCCACTTGATTTGACCCCCAAGATCCTCTGTGCTAGCAATGATCTATGTCTTTGGTGAGCAGGCATCTCTGCTTTACTTCAATTTCAGTTTCTTCCTAATAAAAAAAGGAAACATGTTCAGAAATTCAAATGTTGACAGTAGTAAAAGAAACCAATCATTCTAGATACAATCTCCTGGAAACATTTAACTAAAGCTAGAGATTCTTGAGTGCCCAGGTGATTACAATCTGAATTATTCAATGCCCATTTGTTTAGCAAATATTTAAGAAAATAAATGTTGGTGTTTTCATGCAGGTTTTTGACACATTATGTTAGGTTTCTGGGTTTCTGCCTGGTGGAGCTATTTGATTTCTGGACATTCGTGATTAGAGTTCCTCAAAGCCTGAAGAGCTGAGCAATTTCCAGATCTCCATGGAGTCAGGCAGTTTCTTGACTCCCAATTCCATAAAATATTGATTCTTATTTGATATCTGTAGACTCATGGGTTCAAGATATAATGGGCTAAAGAATTGAAAGGGACCTTTGAAGTCATCTAGTTCATCCCTCCCACCCCTATTTTTGCCAATGAGAAACCTGAGACACAGAGAGTTTGTGATTTTCCCAAGATCACACAGATATTAAGAGGCAGAATGAGAACTTAAACATAGGCCACTTTACTCCAAGCCCAGAATTTTTTCCACTATGCCATAAAACCTCTCTGTTGATACTTAAATAAAGTTTTCCTTTTGCTGCATCTCTTAAGGAAACATATGACCTTAGCACATCAATCATATTTGAAGAGTGTTCCTAAGGGTGTTCTTCCCCTTCTAGTTCATATTCCATGGCAATGATTTATAATTGATAAACAAGTTATATAAATGATTGTAATTAAAATTGTTTTTATAAGCTTTTTCATAACATTAACTCTGAGATTATTTTACATGATAGATAGATACATATATGTATAATAATTATATACAGAATATATAATATCCAGAATATATAATATATAACACTGTATATAGTATATTATTATGCTTTTTATATAGTAACATATTATATATATATATATATATACACAAAATACTCAAATATAATATATATAATATTGTTATTTGAACCTCTGACCCTATTTAGGGTTTTCTTGGCAAAGATAATAGAATGATTTTTCATTTTCTTCTCCAGCTCATTTTACAGATGAGGAAACTGAGACAATACAGTTAAGTGACTACCCAGGCACACACAGCTAGAAAGGCCAGATATAAACTGATGGAAGGTTCAGTATTCTATTCCCTGCATCACATAGCACTGTATTCACACACACACACACACACATACATACACACAAGCACACACATAAAATCTTTCTATCTCTCTCTCCATCTATCATCGATCTACCTCTCTAGCTATCTATCTACCTCTTCATCTATCTATCTATCTATCTATCTATCTATCTATCTATCTATCTATCTACCTCTCTGTCTCTCTCTCTATCGTCTATCTACCTACCTCTTATCTATCTACCTCTCTATCTATCTATCTACACACTCATTTCAGAAGATCTTACTTTGAATCTGACCTCAGTCACTTACCTATGTGAACTTGGACAAGGGGGAGGCTATCCAGGGATAGTGGGAATCTCCCCTTCAATATTAATTCTTCCTGTAGGTTCACGGTGGCTTCAGAGTGAATGCCATGTCAGGCGACCTGCCTGACAGCAGTAATAGCTTTCAAAACTAGGGATGTAAGCATAAAATTCCCAAGAAGTGGGGAGGGGGGCATACGTGGAGGGCAGGCAGGGCCAGCAGGCAAGCCCCAGTACCAGTCCTAGTTTTTTCCGAAGTACCAAGGTATCCTAGGGCAAAAGTGCCACCAAGTCTCATCCTCTTCATTAGCAAAGTGCTAGTAGACCAAAATGGCTCCTTCTCCCAAATCAAGTAAGCCTTTTCATTTATATCTCTTACCCTTCTTTTGTTTTACCAAGTGCTAAAGGAAATGCTCTGAGAGGGATGATTTAACCATGAATTTATGCAAATATTTTCTTTTAGACTATTTAAAAAAAATAGCAAACACTCTCATTAACTCACCTCCACCATTGCAAAAATGCTGAAGATGAGGGGGATGTGTCATCACACCTATTCCCAATTCAAGGGACTTTTCTCTCATTTTCTTAAGGACTTGGACACAAATAATAGTAGCTAGCCATGGTTGAAGCTTTATGTAATATATAAATAGAAATGAGCATCTAAAAAAGAACAGGCTTTAAAATTCAGGTTGCAATAATACCATATCTTGAAAGGTGTGTGGGTCCTTTCAAATTGCATTCACTATCTCCTTCCCTTCCTGGTGCAAATCCTCCAAGTGACAATTGAACAATCAACTCTCCCAAGCCAGTTCATCAAAGCTCCAGCACATTTCTGGAAGGGGAAGAAAGTGATCAGACAAACAAGACTTCCAAAGGCTAATCTACCAGTAAAAAAAAAAAAAAAAAAAAAAAAAGGTTTATGATCAGTCCACGGACAGTTCATTGACAATGTTTTTTTTTTGCATCTCCCTCATTGTTTCTCAATGGCCTTTGATCTCTAATGATCCACCCTCTACCAAAAGATTTTTGATCACTGTTTTGACTCCACCCCTGCTCTCCTCAGCCCTTCTGTCAGCTATCCTCAATTTGTGGTTATTCAGTGAGTAATTCTCCTTGCTTGGTAGGGCATGATGGAATCTGATCCCATATGGATGAGAGCAATCTCTCCCAAAGGCCAATGGACACTAGAGAGACCTATAGGTCCTAGAGTGACCTGGAATCTTTAGCTTTCCATCCAGTCACCTATTGCTGACAAAACTCAGAGGAAAGATAGGGGACATTTCTCCACTCTCCACCTTTTTTTTGCTGTCCTTTACAAAATCTTTGAGGTAGTTGGCATCTGCAAATATAGGTCATGAACATCAAAATAGACAGCAAAACTCAAAATGACATGGATGACTATCACATCACCATACTACATGACCGCTTACATGAAATCCACATTAGTATTATGTGAAGTAGACATTGCTGAGTGAAAAAGTTCACATAATAGACTGCTTCCATAACAAATATCTAAATTACCTATATGATATGACATGTACATATCATGATAGCATTCATATATAATCTGAGTACACACATAATCATAAAAATCCAAAAATAATACTCTGTTAGAAATAATATCTCAATAATCCCATATAATGAATATGCAAAGGCATTTGAATATAAGCAAAAAAATTTTTTAAATGATGTTTAGCTGTAAAACATACATGATGCTGACACAAGCAATTAAAAATATAGAAAAATAAATCAAAAAGATTCAATAGTTAATTTGTGCATTATTATATGTCAACATGCAAGTCCCTGCAAAGGAAAGAGGACAAAGTATAAATCTGAGCATTGTCACCTGGTCACACTTGAAACCAGTTCTCCAGTTTTTGTACCATTATAGGTTTCATTGACCACCAATTGGATAGATCTATCTCCCTTGTGATCTGCTGACCTTTATACCCCTATACCAGAGCTGGTGATGGTATTTGCTGATCTTTACCTTCATCATTAAATCTACAGGCCCTCATTTTTATCTAATCCTGTGAGGAGTCAGATTTTCTATTAGCACTCCTGGGCTCTATAGAATCTCTCCAAATACTATGGATCTCTATAGGTATGAGACCAGTTTAGGAGACCATTGGAGAGAATGCCAGGCCTACAATCAAAAAGACTCATCTTTCTGAGTTCAGATCTAGTCCCAGACACTTACTAGCTATGTAACCCTGGCTAAGTCATTTAACCCTGTTTGCCTCGGTTTCCTCATTTGTAAAATAAGCTGGAGAAGGAAAAGGCAAACCTTTCCACTATCTTTACTAAAAAAAAAACCCAGAAGGGGGTTGGGAGAGTTGGACGTGACTGAAACAACTGAACAACAATGAAAGGTGAAGTTCAAGGTAGTAAAGGTGCTGCCTCTAGGTACAGGACTCTTTCACTGCCTGAACCTTGGTTCAACTCAGATTATGAGTTACAGAGCACAGCATCCATCACTAGTAACATTACTTCCTGATTGAGCCATTGTGTGATTTAAAGAGTGTTTGTTCATCTGGAGGTGGTCTCTTCCTCAGAGTTTGCTAAGATAATTGTCTATCACTTCTTGTCTCTTACTCAGACCATCTGCTTCCCTCTCCTAGGGACACTTAATGGTGGTGATGAATGGTCTTAAAGAGTCCCCATCAATCTCTGAAGCTATTCTATAAATAGACATGTTCATTTAAGTCAGAGAAGATGTCAACTAATCTTTAAAAACCATGGTTTCTCAGAAAAACCTCTATATTTACAAAAGGTCTTGAAAATATAGCTATTACTTGTTTCTGTCAGAGGTTTTCTGAGATAAAATCATCACTTGGAAAGCTTTTTTTCAGATTCCCTGTCAGCCAAATAATAAACTGGTTTTAAGTGTGTGCATCCTCTCTATTGTCTAAGACTAAGGCACAAGTAAAAACATAAGGCATGAGGCAAAGTCTATGTGAACCAGACACACCGATTATAGAAACTAGAAAACTGCCATAGTTCCTGAAAGGTTGATGATGATATCATTTATCAATATATTCTATCTGCTATCAGGTTCCAGTTTTGACCAAAGCAATCTTTGAGAACCTGCTACTCAAGGAAATGCCAAGGAGATCAATAACCCAAGTTTCAGATTTCACATTAAGCATATTAGAAACAATGAGACCTGAATGAACCATCATTGGAGTCAATATGGGACATTTCATATATATATATATATATATATATATATATATATATATATATATATATATATATATTCAATTATTTTTTTTTCTTGGAGACTAGGTCTCTTCATTTCACCCAGGATGGATGGACAACTGTCACCTAACACCATGACTGATCAGCACGAGAGCTTTGACCTCTCTATTTCTGACCTGATTCAGTTCACTTATCCTTAAGAAGCCTGATGGCTCATCATATTAGTTTTGGACTTAGTCCAGTCACTTAAATGGTTTTATCCCTCCTAATGTTCAGAACTCCTGAGCTCAAATAATCTATCATTCTCAACCTTTCATTAGCAGGGACGACAGACATGCACTATGATGCCTCCCGGAGTGCACAGGCTTTAGATCATATTTGTTATGCATATCTAGGGAAAAAATCAGTCACCATAAAGATTTAACATTATTATCACCTTCAGAGATAAAAAAGAAATCAATACAGACAAGTTCCTAAGGTTTACTATTTCTTACATTGTCCATAAGTGAAGCACATGTCGCTAAAATGTTTGGGGTTATTTTTAGGTTTTTGCAAGGAAAACGGAGTTAAGTAGCTTGCCCAAGGCCACACAGCTAGGTAATTATTAAGTGTCTGAAACTGGATTTGAACCCAGTTACTCCTGACTCTAGGGCCAGTGCTTTATCCACTACCCCACCTAGCAGCCCCAAAAATGTTCCTTTGGAGGTCCAAATTCATCATGTAGTGATTTCGTGATCTTGGAATGAAATGGTGGCTGAACCAACTACTTCCAAGTATCATAACTAGGATCAGTTTTAGTCCGGTATAGGACTCTCTTTTTTTGTTTGTTTTTTTGTTTTGATTTTGCAAAGCAATGGGGTTAAGTGGCTTGCTCAAGACCACACAGCTAGGTAATTACTAAGTGTACTCCAGGGCCAGTGCTCTATCCATTGTGCCACCTAGCTGCCCCATGTATAGGACTCTCTTGAAGGTAGTGGTATCATAGAGCATGGTACTTTGATTAAGGAAAAGCTAATTTGAATCTTGATTCAGAAGGTCACTAATCATGGTACCTTCTCTACCCACTTCAGTTTCCTTATCTGTCAAACAGAAATAATATTAGCACCTATATCACAAGGGTGTTCTGGGAATCAAATGAGTTCATATATGTAAAGCAATTTACAAACCTCAAAGGACTATGTAATTCTAATTGTTACTATTATTATTTATTATTATTATTATTATTATTATTATTATTGGGCAGCTAGATGGCATAATGGATAGAATACTAGACCTAGAGTGAGGAAGACTCACCTTCCTGAGTTCAAATCTGGCCTCAGCCACTAGCTGTATGACCTCGAACAGGTCCCTTAACCCTGCTTGCTTCAGTTTCTCCATCTGTAAAATGAACCAGAGAAGGAAATAGCAAACCACTCCAGTATCTTTGCCAAGAAATCCCCAAATGGGGCCTTAAAGAATCAGGCACAACTGAAATGACTGAATAACAACAATAGGGTTAATCCAGGTAAGAGTGTTATGTTGCTGTATCACTAGCTTACCATGAAAGACAAAGTACCACAGCTGTCTGCAAGCATTTCCAAATGTTACATGTGGGTTGTAGATTGCCAGTAATGTATGGAAGATGGGGGATGGCAAGATCATCTTGACTCAGTTTCTTTATTATTTTTATCCTTTGAATGGAAAAGTCTTTACCCTTTTAGATCATAGATTCTTAACTTTATCTTCACAGTCCCTCAAGGAGTATATGGATAGATTTCAAGAGATCTTTTTGTTTTAACATAATGTTCATTTCTAAAAAGACGTATTGTATCTTATGCATTTTACAATTCTGAGAAGGATCCAGAGGCTTCACCAAACTGACTGCCCAAAGGATACAAGACCCCCAAAAAAGGTTAGGATTGTTTTTAGAATCAAAACCACACCATGGGCCAGGTTTTGATACCATTTTAAAAACATGGAATTATGATAATTGAATTGGATGTTCCTAAAAGGATCTTTCACTTACTTGGAGTTAAGCAGAGTTGAATCTTGTCTCATTAATCCTATTATAGATCAATCTATTTTTTTCAAATCTAAGCCTGAAAGAGCAGTGGGAATGGTGTTACAAGCAAAACCCTTTTTCTCTTTATAACTTTTCAGAGATGGTGTTGTTGTTGTTATTGTTGCTGCTGCTGGTGGTGGTGATGGTGGTAGTATAGTTCAAATTTTCTGTTATCATCTCAGCAGTCAGGGATGCTCTAGGAAATGCAATGAATCTTTAATCCCAATTTCCTTATTTCTTGGTATGTATCATTTCTCACCTTCATTAACCACTAGTTCTGCCAGTTATTCATAGACAGCTGAGACAAAGAAGACTGGACAAATGAGATAAGGTGATATGTTCACATTTATATAATCAAGTTCTTTACAAAAATATTATTTTGACTTTTTAACAACCCTGGAAGATAAATGCTATTATATTATTCCCTTTTTCCAGACTGAAATAACCTGTTGAGGGTCATTTAATGCTAGATTAGAATTCAGGTCTTGCTCTCTAAACACTCTGTCACTTAGTTGCTTTATGAGACTGGCAAGCTGTGTGAAGGAAACCTCATATCCTTAGCTCCATATGTACTTGTCTGGGGTCCAGCTCTCTGTCTATCTGATATTAAATAATACATAATAACATGTAATAATACATAACTGTCAATCTTTCCTTTGGGGTTGCATAGGGTCAATGTCCCATAACCTTCAAGATCTTCATCTTTGTTCATGATTCTTTATTTTCTAAAACAATTAAGTTTATTAGGAACATGTACTCTCCCTGCACCTGAAAGAGGCCATTCTTTCCCATAATCTCTCATTAACATGAAGAACGCTTTAATGAAATGAATTCACATTAAGTGCTTTATGTTTTTTTTAAAAAGTGCTCACATGGAAAACATAGAAGGACTCACAAATTTTAAGAAAACAACCAGGTTCTTATTCTCATTACAGTCAATGATGAGGGACTGTTTCCATTCGTTCTCTAGTCTGCCCCCCAGGAGCCACCATCCTAAAATTCCTGTTTATAGCAGGATCAAATCTTGTCTGGCTCATGGCACATGTAGATTTCCCAGCAAGCTTGGGTTGTTACAAGACTCTTAGCACTAGTCAAAAGATAAATGAGTCAATTGTTATCAGTCTTACTTGAAAGTGTTGCTCTGTGTCCTACAGCTTTCACACTTTTTGACAACACAGTCCAAACTCAATTCAAGAACACCAGTTTATGTAGAGGATATGGAATCTCACCATGACTAAGCTCTCTGCTGGTAATTGCAGTTAGTCTATGAACACTATGAATCGCAGTACAGAATAGCTTCTTCAAGTGCTATAGACTACTATCTGTTCCCAGAAGAAAAAAAAATTCTTTGATCTGGAAAGGCCAATAGTGGTGAAAGTGTGGGGGGAAAAAGATAATACTTATAAAGTACATGATGTATATTAGATATTTAGTAAATTTTTCCCTTTTTTTCTATTCCTCAAAATTTGTCTATTCCTCCATCTCCAAAAGGCTTCATAACTTTTAAAATACTGTGACCTAACTTGTATTTCTGTTTCTTGCTCTCTTCATGGCATCTCTTTATGAGAAGGAAGTCAATTCAGTGGCTTAATATCAGCAGCTCCATTCATAACAAATTTGTAAAAATAACTTATAAATTCCAGAAAATTCTTTAGATTTTGATGGGTATTGATGGGGCTAATTGAGGAGCATTTTCATATTCTTCAGGCTATAGCTTGTGAAAACTATATGATTAGATCCTTAACAGAAGTTTTTCAAGCCTCTGGGGAACAGTTCCCAGTTTGGTGATGCCAGTATATCTCTAATACTTTAAATACATTCACATTGGTTCCAATCAGTGCTAAATCCAATTGGTTCTACAGTGTCTACCTTCTTCTTGCTGCCAGTAACCCTCTTAGGGAGCTTCAACTTTACTCTAGGTATATATATTCTGGGTATAAATTTTTCATTCAATCCATCAAAACTTAACCCTTTTTAATCTACATTTTTTCTCAACAGTTTCTCATGAAACAACTGAAATATAAGAAAGCTATCCCTTCCACATCATGAATTTTTCCCTTCAAGATTTTAATATATTGCCATTATTGAATAGGGAATTTGGGGGGAGTTTTGTGGGAGCTACAGATGATATGGGAAGGCCAGAAAAAAACACAGAAAATGTTTAGAAATTCAGAAATACCTAAAATACATGTGTTTTATTATATAATATCAACATTTTTTATTTTTGATACCTTAAATAAACACAATTTCTTTTTTAAAGTTAAAATAAGTAAAAAGTTAAATTCTGTAAAAAGAATGCAAAAATTAGCAAACAGCATAAAAAGACTACTACATCTGACATGTATTTTCCAGATCATAGAGTGTTAGAAATGGAACACCAACCCCCGCCCTTTTACAGAGTGGAGTGCTTGGTTCCTAATGACTAAACTTAGCCTGGAGTGAGAGAAGAATTATTTATTTACATTTCTTGCAAGAAACGGTTGAATGCCCTTAATGAAGGGCACACTGAACAGAAACAAGGTCCAGTCTTATATGTGGTTAGTAAAACCTTACCCTTCCCTCCAGGATCCAGATTGGTCCAGGTACATAAGGTTTACAACCCACCTAATACCCTCACTTCATTTCATGCCTTGATATGTCCCCCCCACACCCCATCATTCAATGCATACTATGTTAATGAATTTCAATTGTTGCAGACTGTGTGTAAGTTAATATGCATGAATTTTATTAAGCATGTGTGCTTGTGAAAGGTCAAAGACCTTCTCTTGACCTCCATCCAGTTTGAGTTGGTAGCCATAGGTGTTTTCAAGACAAACCTAAATGTTATATGCTTAATCAGGATTGTGTTATTTTTCTTACCTTGTTTTACATTCCTGAGTCCCATCAATTAAAGGCCCTCTGTCGGCATGCTATTCTGGTAATGATCTGTGGGAATCAAACCAACAGCATTCTTTCACACAGGGACATCACACTTCCAATGTGGAAGGAATGACTAGTTTTTTGAGATCCATTTGCAATTCAAGTCAAAAAATAATTACTGTGTTCCAGAAACTATGCCAATAGAATCAAAAATAAAATAATTCCTGACCTTAAGGAGCTTACACAATGCAATGGGGAAAAATAATACATAAAATGAAGCTAGAAAATAAAGTGGAGGAGTTAACTTTTAAAGAAATCTAGTGAGCCAAGGGTACAGCAGAGAAGAGTGAAGTACATAGTGAACATGACTGGTCTGGGGTGGGGAAGGGGGAGAATTTTTCTTAAAATGGAAGATTTAGCAGAAAATGAACAATGAAAGAAAAAGAGCATGAAGACTGGTGCATCTTCCAGGATGAGAAGGCACCTAGACTATGGCAAAGGAAAAAAAAGGATTGGAGGGAAATGAAGAAGCATTCAACTACATGCTACTAAACTAAAGAAGCTCAGATTCACTGTTAAGACAATTTGCTACCTTATGTCCACTTATTCTTGCTATAGCTGTCCAGAATAGCAGTGAATTCTGTCTTCTCAGTTTTCATCATCACTTCTATATGAGACTCTATTTCTCCAAGTGCATTGGACCCATAAGCAACTAAAGATGAAGACATGACTTAAATTTCTTAATGGTCTCCAGCCCTGGTTCAATCATTACTTTCCTGTGCTGTTTCTACAGACACCATCTCCACTGAATGAAGTTTACATTGTCCTCAGGAAAGCATCCAGATTATCGATATCTAACCCACATATGTAGCAAAACAGATTTCTGTCTCTGATTATATTGATGGTGATCTTGAATCAGACTGTCATGGTCTCCAATCTTTGACACTTTGTCTTTCCAAATGGAATATATTTTGCCCATGATACTGTCTCTCAAAAGGTTTCTGCCTTCAAATCTATATCTTTAATGTGACTTCTTTGTTTTGCTATTATAGCTTATAAAAAAAATTTACTTGATCTAATTGAGGTTGGACCTGCCCAAAGTCAGTCAGTCAATCATCTATAAATATTTATTAAATATGGATGAAGCAATGAATACATTATTTTTTGCAACTGGATACTGCCATCCATTACTAGTACTGACTCCATCAATCAGGTAAATTATGGTGCTATCTATTGTGAATTCTTTAAACTAAGGGCAGGCTATATTGGTGGGGTGTTGGCAAGGCAACTGAGGGCAGGACTCTAAAGATAATAAATCTAGGAACTCTTTAAGGGTGAATTAATTATATGTTTGACCAAAGGAAGCAGGTGAATGATGCTATAAATATTTCAACAACCTTTGGCAAAAGGAAAGTTCCCCACCCCTGCTTTAAACATTTGTTATGGTCTAACCTTATCTTCTTCCTTAGTTTTTGTAGCCCCTCATTGTACCAGTCTCTTGTCAAATGATTACTTGAATCACAAAACCAGAGGGATTTTCTCCTTTGTGTTATAAGAAGCATCTGCTTACTGTGAAATCCTACTATGACCAAATTGATTCTCCAGGTTTTACAATTATGGTTGTCATGGGATTTCCATCTATGCAGCCTTCAAGTACTGGATTAATCCAAAAGTTTTTTCCTTAGCTGTTTATCAATATCCAGTTATTTTCTAGTTTAGATGGTTGTCAAGGCTGTGGTGATTATGCCACATATTAATCCAAACTTCCTATAGATGTTTCCTGGCGGGGGCGGGGGGCATGGATCCTTTCCAAAAAAGTTTCTTAACTTGGGCCTAGAATATTTCTCAGATATAGGATAGTCTTCCCCATAGGTGAGTATTTTTTTCTGACATAAGTATACTTCTCAATTTATCTCTTTGGCAAGCCTTCTCTTCTCATTAAGGTCTTTACTTTTCTTGACAATGTCTCTTCCATGGGAGTGAGCTTAAAAATCAATTCCCAGGTACTGTTTCCCACAGTATGAATTTTTAAATCCTTAAATAAACAAAATACATTACAGATTTAGTGTGGTCCAGACAGTGTGATAAATATTAGAGATAAAACTGCAAAAAGAAAGACTTTCTATTCTCAGTGGGAAAAATGATAAATGTAAAGAGTGGGAGCCAGAAAAGTGTATTTTGGAGGACATGGGAATGATAAGTTGAGTCATAAGGCAATCAATTGACATTGCTTTTCCAAAAATGGTTGTGTTGTTTTGAATACTGTCCTCAGAGCAAAGGATGAAAAGTAAACAATAATATAGTAGGAAGATGGCCGTAATAAAAATTCATGGTTCTGGGGCCAGTGAGATATGACAAGTACTCTTCAATCAGGAAAGCATAGCCCCAAGGTGGAAGTTAGAGGAGCTGTTCAGAAAAACAAAGTGCAATGGTGACCATGGAATTTAAAAAAGAGAGCCAAAATACATTATGAGTCTGAGCTGGTTGCACATGGTTAATTCTGAGCAATCAGAATGCAAATATCAGAGCAGGAGCTACAGGACTCAGTTGGAAGCAGAGGGAAAAGTAGCATCAGTATTTTGGCAGGAATATAGCCAGAACTGGAAATTAAAGGATCAGCTAATTCAAAAACACTTCTGAAGTGGTCTCCCCTGACCTAGATTTAAATTCCTTTGCAACCCTCAATTATGATTTCAAGCTTTTCAATGGTCTCTACCTAGAATACATGACAAAATACATTACATATGCTAGTCAATCATTTTTCTTGATGGTGAATTCTAATAATGATATTTACCAAACCAAAAATGCTAAATCAAACATGAGACAAGCCGTATTATAGAATAACCCAATGAACAAAGTTGTATGTGATTAGAATATACAATCATGATGTGACATATATGAATGTATGTGAAAATAAAACAATAATTAGTGGTGACCTTTGATATGCACAGGATCATGGGGAAAGCATGTTTAATAACTGTATTCATGTGTCTCCTTAATAGAAGTGATCTTGGAAGAATAAAATCAGGACTATTGGGTATCTGGGTTAGGTCTGTTATTCAGATACTTACTGATCAGGGAAATTGAGTCTACAAGTGACACAAAGACCCAGAACCCCTTGGAGTTAGATTTAAAGCCTTTAAATGCTATAGTATGATTAAGTTTATATATGTATATATATATATATATATATATATATGTTTGCTTTTCATCATTTGTGAAAGAAGAATGAATAAGGTTTTTGTTTTGAACTCAACAGATAAATGGGTAGGCTTGATACCTAATAATTTGAAATAAATACTATGAAAAAGATTTAAAGGGAAATGAAGGAAACTGAGATTCTGAGAGTTTGGGTTTTAAAGGGAAATGATCATGGGAAAAATTTAGAGACTAGTTTCCAAAATCTTCATTTCCCAAAGAAGAAAACTATGGTTCCAGAGAAAGGCAATCAAAGAACTGATCACTTCTAGCAAGAAGATATCTATCAAGAAAAGCAATCACTGATTGCCAGTTCACTTATCCAAGACTTTAGTGCCATTTACTTAAATAGGATGAAATTGAAGGCACTGTTAACCAAAGGAATAGGTGGAGGTAGAGGTAGAGGCATCTAAGAACAAGAGAATTATCAGCAGTTGAACAAAGCATATCATACATGAGTGCAAGCTAGTGGTCCTTGGTTGGGGGTAGAAGGGGAGGATAAAGTGTGCTCTGACAGTTTAATTTATCTGAGGAATTTTTGTTCAAAAACATGATTCTTCATAGATCACTCCTATAAAAATCAAATTGAAGTTGATTACCAACAGTGGGTGTTAGAAATTCTCAATATAGAAGGCAGAGAGCAGGTTATGGCAAAGAAAAAGCTTTGTATGCAGTATGGCCAAGAGTTTGTCTATATCTATTCTATGACATCTGTGTAGTTAAGGGACTTTAAGCAGATTATCAAAATGAAAACCTCTTTGTCTAATTGGAAAGTGTTAGCATTTCAGACTTTGATAAAATGAATAAACCTTTCTGAAGGGATATCTTTTGGTCTAAGTCCATTACATGAAGAGTTGTTGAATTGTTTCAGTGATATCTAACTCTCTATGACCCCATTTGGAATTTTATTGGCAAAGATACTGGCATGGCTTACCATTTCCTTCTACAGCTCACTTTACAGATGAGGAAACCGGGGCAAACAGGCTGAAGCGATTTTCCATATTTAAACTCAGTTCCTCCTGACTCCAGGGCCAGTTTTCTAGCCACTGCACCACCTAGCGGCCCTAGTTATATGACGAATATGGATCTTATAATGGTTTGTATAAGTTTACTGGAGAAAAAATGGTTCTGTCTCTATCTCTTAGAAAGTGAGACAATCGTGTTTTTCCTTTGAAATATCAGTTATGACAAAAAAATAAATGCACCTATAATTAAATGAAAGAGCTCAAATATATTTTATATGTTAACCTAATTAAATTAACTGTTGTTAAACTAATAATTAAATAATTTCATATTGACCTTTTTATTATAATTTCTCTCCCATCAAGTACTGAAAAGTTGAATCATTATACTTGTATCAATAATAATATTGATATAAAATCTGAAATTTCCCCATCGGTGCTGCAAATAACTTTGATCATTGACTTTATTTTGTACTTCAAAAGTTATGGAAGATTACCCTTTTAGTATATTATAATTAAAATTATGCATGAAATAATTAAATTGAAAAATGTAGCTATTCATGTACCAAAAATTAGTACATAAAGAAGCAAGTAGCACCTAATATAGCAATATCATTTTTATATGCCCAATTAATTAGTTATTTAGCAAAAATAACCACAGACATTTTGTGTATAAATCTTGGGGAATGCAGGATATGAAAGAGAACAAAGGTAAGAAAAAAAAATACCCTAAATTAAAGTAATAAATAGGGCTGAAAAGAAACAAAACTAAATTGATCATTTTTAAATCAAAGACTAGGAAAAGATTTCTAAACAAATTTTAAAATATTTTGTTTTTTATTAGTGTTAGAAACTATAAGGGTGAGAAATTTATTAGGGCTAAAAACAAAAAATAAAATTATTTTTTAAAAGACAGGAAATCTGTCTTTAGTTCACAATTTGAAATCAAGGAAAAAGAACTTATCCAATTATCCAATTATCCAATGCTACCAATGTTGAGAAACAATCTTTTTTCAAAAAAATCTATTTAATGGATATGAAATGCACATTGAAAATTCAAACTATCAGGGAAAATAACTTTGAAATTCTATAACTGAACCTCCCATATGGATATGGAGTACGATTTAAAGAGTCTACTGGTAAGAGATGGTGTGTCCTTTTTGGACTTCCCTTTGTGTGGTGAACTGAGTTCTTAATGGACCAAAAGCCTTCTAGCATCAGAGATAAGAACACTTTCAGGTAAAAAAAAATTGTACAAACTCTTTTTCCACCCTCTTCCAGGAAAGAACTCAAACTAGCTCTCCAAAATTGATTGCTAAATTTTCACTGTGAGCATTTACAACTCAGCAACCATCACTGCTACAAATCACAGCATAATTCATTGTTTTGTTGATTGCCCCAATCTATAAAACATGATGGAAAACTATTAGTAATGTAGATGAAAATTAAGTGTGCTCTGCATTTGGTAAACATTTATCACATGTTCCTCTGCCATGCCTTATGCCCTTACCAAGTTAAAAAAAAAGTCTGCTAAAATATGGTTTCATCATATATTTTTATAAAAATACCTAAGCAATTTATGTATTAATTCTATATTATATTTATACAGAAAATATAAAATGTACAAAATTTATAGATGTATAGAGGTATTTATAAGTATTCACATACACACATATACAGATATATAAAATAGCAGGCACACTATGCCCCACAACAGCCAAAATATTGAAAGTGAAAACATAAAACAACAAAAATCTCTCTTTCCCTTTCCAAGAAACTTGCACTCTTTTAAAGGTTTGGGGGTTTTTTGCAAGGCAAATGGGGTTAAGTGGCTTGCCCAAGGCCACACAGCTAGGTAATTATTAAGTATCTGAGGCTAGATTTGAACTCAGGTACTCCTGACTCCAGGATTGGTGCTCTGGGCATCTCATGAACAATGTTTTTCATAGACTCTCACCAATCTCTCACCTGTCTTTCACCAGTCTCTAGACTGATTCTCTCTCTCTAGCCATCATTTCTTCTCATCTGGCCATTGCCTTCCTATCTTCTTTATTCTCCTCAGTACCAGTGTCTTCCATGTGACTGTTCAGTTGGTAAATGTGCCATACCACCGATCTTTTCTCCATTTGGATGGGCAAGATGGAGCCTGACCCTAAAGAAAATGGATTATAAGGTTCATGAGCTAGCAGAGGTGAAATATATCAAATCCTCTTTCAAAAAGGTATTATTTGCTTTCAAGGGCTATCTGTTATTACTAGAAGCATAATGTTTGGTCTTCATTATCGAAGAAGACCATGACATCAGGGAGGAGACACCATGACAAGCACATGAATTGGATTTTGAGTGAGGGGGATGGTGTGCTAAGTCACCAGCCTATGAGATATCTAGGAACCATTAGGGACCACCGAAGGTTCTTGGTTAAGGCTGGTGAACACTGCTGGAAAGGCTAGTCTCCTGTGTACAGGAGAAGGAGGAAAAGTAGTAGGCTAGACAAAGAGCAAAAATGAGAGTAGAATCATGTATTTCAGGGGGTTATTCTGAATAGAACACTATAATGAGAGTATAGTCATCACCATGGGAAGGGGGCAATTACTGGGAATTACTGGAAATGTTGATAATATTCATTAGAAATATAGCCTAAAGGCTGTTGCTAGTTTTAATTAGATTGCCTTCTAACACCTGAAACTAGGGGACTGGGAGAATAGCACAAATGTGTGCAGGATGTGTATGTGCATGTGGGGGGGGTGAGAGGAGGTGGATGAGTAGACATATGAGATAGGAGAAGAAAGGAGTGAGATCTTGGAGAATAGATCTGGATATGCTGTTTCAGCAGAGAGAGTTGCATGTCCCGTCTGCAAGTATGCTATGAATAGGGTCACCAAATTCAAGACTACAAAAAGTCATTCTAACACAAGAGGAAAATTTTTTTCACATATTCATAGATAAAGAGGTGGAAGGGACCCTCAAGACCAGGATTGTGATCAGGCTGGTCAAATGTCAACTAGGAAGAAACCTGGACACAGGAGAATAAGGGGGAGCAGTAGCAGTGAGAAATATGCAGAGATGAGAAGCCTAAAGAAAACTACATACTTCTAGTCTTATATTTTGTCTCCTGGATGACTTTTTTTATATTTTTGTAGACAGGGCAATTGTTGGGATTATTCAATGACTTCCCATCTCTATCTCTGTCTCTCTCTCTCTCTCTGCATCTCTGTTTCTGTCTCTATCCTTTTCCTCTGTCTCTGTCTCCCTGTATCTGTGTCTCTCTGTTCTCATGTCTCTCTATATCTTTGTCATTCCCTCTGTATCTGTCTCTTATTCTGTCTTTATCTCTGACTCTGTCTGTCTGTTTCCCTCTGTGTGAGTCTCTCTCTCTGACTGTCATTCTGCCACTTTCTCCTCCTCTCCAAGTGATATAATAGAATGAATATTTGTCTTAAGACCAGAAAGACAGAATGATCTGAGATTGAATCTTGTCTGTGGCTGGTTTGTGACCCTTGGCAAATTGCTTAATGATTCTCTATTTCTGTTTCCTTATCTATGAAATGTGGATAATAGTACTAACTTCCCAAGGTTGATATGAATATCCACTGAAATATGTAAAATTTCATATTATATTGTATCAAGTAAAATAATATGAAATACAATATCATTGTTATAATAAATGCTCTGCAAACCTTGAACTGTTAGATAAATGATAGTAAATACTTTTACTACCTCACTACCACCTCCCCTAAAGATGGCACCATCATCACCACTACCTACCATCCAAACCATTAGTGGTTCTTAGTGATTCTTGATCATGGACTCTAGCCTTTCATGCTACCAAACTTGAAAGCAAGTTCCTGAGTATTGTACTTCTGAATAATCTTTGTTCATTATTAACACTAATTAATGCACAAGAGGGAGAGAAAATGCAGTATACTGGTATGGGCAATGAATCTGAAATCATAAGATCTGAATTTTAAATTCCAGTTCTGCTTACTATTTCCAATGAGACATTGGAAAAAGTAATGTCTTTTCTCTGGACCTCGAGATTCTTGCTACAAAATGAGGGTCAGGAAGATTGTCATGCCATAGGAGGAATAATTGAAGGAACTAATGGTTGCTTTAGTGAACAAAGAGAATTCTCAAGAGATACAGGAGGACTGTCTATAATTGTTTGAGAATGATTATTATGTAGAAGAAGACTCAGACTTGCTTTATTCATACCCAGAACTAGGAACAATGAATATATGTTTTTCAGAGGTAAATTCAGACTTTGGAACAAAGATAATTTCCTAATGGTGTGGTCTCAAAACAGGAACTTGCCCCAGCAGGTAGAGACTTCCCACTCATTGGTTATCTTCAAACAAAGACAAGATGACCTTATGTTGGGTGCTTTCTTTGGAGGACTATTTTGGAGGATATGGATTAGACTAGGTAACCATAGCTGGCCTCTCTAATTATGACATTCTGTTATGCATATGAAATGATAGTGTGTTTGACCCAGAGTTATAAATTAGATGAGCATGGACAGTAGAAAGACAAGGGAGCAGGGGGACCTCAGTCATAGAGAGCGAACAAGGAACCACTGAACTTGTTTGAAATAGGGTAAAGAAGGGCGGCTAGGTGACACAGTGGATAGAGCACTGACCCTGGAGTCAGGAGTACCTGAGTTCAAATCTGGCCTCAGACACTTAATAATTCCCTAGCTATGTGGCTTTGGGCAAGCCACTTAACCCCATTGCCTTGCAAAAACTTTAAAAAAAAGGGAAGAAGAAATAAATAGGGTAAAAAATTGAAAAGTGAAGGAAATGGAAATAACCCTGAAAATTGAGAAAATAGAGTGAGATGAAAGTCATGGGGCTTTTTGATGAGGATGAAGGAAATGTATAGGGAAAGAAATAGAAGGACTAGAGATTATGAGAAAATAAGGGAGTTTCAAAATTCAAGGTGTCTGGGGTAGTAGACCTAGGTCTAAGATAGGAACCATCTAGGGATCAAAATAGGATAAAAATGATGGTTATAGAAGTTGAGAAAATTGATTATCTGAGAGGCCAAAGGGTATGTGAGTGGAAATGATTATAAATTTTAGAAGTCTATAGAAATGAGAAGAGAGTGGAGAAGGAGATGCTAAACCAGGAACACCAAAAGACTGATGATCAATGTGAGTATCGAATATATTATGATTTCTTTTTTCCTTTTGTTAAGTGAGAATTCTGTTTCAGATTTTAAAATAATCTTATTATGAGGGCCAGATTGTGTAAATACTACAAACTATGTATCTTTGTTACCTTCTCTGGTAATATAAATAGAAAATCCATTGAACTGGGTCTCAAGAGCTAGAGTGCTGAGTAAGGGTATGATATTTCTTCTCAATAGTGTTGCCCTAGGATCTGAGAGAATTTGAATGCAACCCTGTGGTGATAGCCTATCTCCGGTATTATAGACCGACTAGGAGAGAGCAGATTGGAGTAAGGGAGCCAACCCAGAGTTCTTTGGATAAGTATGCACAGACCTCATGAAAGAGGTAATGGATCTGTAAACTGTGTTACATTAAAGGTTGTCTTGTCAAGGGATATGCCATACCCCAGGTAACCTATAAAGTTCTGATATTGCTCTAATAAAGGATATCATTTCTTCCACTGATTAGTCCCAGTGAACTCCCTTTCTTGCCATCAAAACAAATCTCTGAATAAACAACTGAGGCCTGTCACTGACTCTCTACCCTCATCCTTCAATAAGTTCTTGGCTTTGCAATTTTTATGCCTCAGAAAACAAGAAAATAGAGGAAATGAAATATAGCAGTAAGTAAGAACTGAGCTAGAATTCTTTCAGTTTCACATCTCTACCCTGCTGTGATTGATTGCCAGTGGACAGAGGAGACATAGAGGTAGGAATTTCCTATTGAATAAAAATATGAATTTTTTAGATTTTTTTTCAAGGCAATGGGTTTAAGTGACTTGCCCAAGGCCACATGGCTAGGTAATTATTATTAAGTATCTGAGGTTGGATTTGAACCCAGGTACTCCTGACTCCAAGGCTGGTGCTCTATTCACTGTGACACCTAGCCACCCCCCAAAAATATGAATTTTTAAAAAATATATCTAAATAGCTCCCCCCAGGAATAATTGTGAGGAAGTATAGACAGGAAACAAATGGTAAGTGAAAGGATGAAGGAGCTGTGATCTTTATCTGTGAAGTGAAAGCACACCCCAAAAAAATAATGAATCTTTCCAAGTCTAAGAGTATTGTGTAAGGGGGTGGGGGAGAAAGAAGAGGAAGAAGAAAAGATGGAGGAGGAGAGAGAGAGAATGTATCTCAGATAACTGTAATACTTATTGATGAAAACCGTATAGAGCAACTCATGGATCTAGTACAAAGAATGTTAGATCTTCAATAAGATCTGGATTTACATCCTGCCTCAGATACTTCATAGACATATGATCTTAGGCAAGTCACTTCACCACTTTTTGCCTCAGTTTCCTCATTGGCAAAGTGAGAGAGGAGAGAAATTTATTTTCCTCTAAGCAACATTTGATCTTAACCTATGATCATTATTCCTTCCTTTTCTATGTTTTCACCATTTGAACCTTTACCCACTTTTAATCTACACTTTAACTCTTGAGCTTTTCAACTGATATATGAGTTCAGGAATCCCCAGTCTCATATTTTTGTTTCAGAAATCGGAATGACTACCTTATTGACTTCTGAAAGTTGTTTTGAATATTCTTTTCCTCCCTGTGGGCTCAGAAAACATTAACAAAGCTAAGTTGTTTCATATGACTATAGTAGTTTCTGAAATGCCTTTGAAAACTTCAAGTCAAAGATAAAAGGTCACTTTTCAAAATATAGAAAATCACTTGAAAAAAGGAAAAAGAACGGAAGCCCCAAATTTAGAATAATACATTAATTACCAATATTTCATATCCAGTCTCCATTTCTGACATGGAAGGGGAAATGGTGACTCATCATAATTTCAACCTCTCCCCAAAATGCTCAGTCTCATTATGGCTAGACTAGATTAGTCACAGACTTGAGTGGGAAGGTGTGTGGGAGCCATAGATGGGGTACTTTAAAATACTTTTATTCTTTTCATTTATTTGTTAGTATCATATGAGTGCTCAATAGACACAGTCATTGTCACATCCATTTCAGCCAACGTAAGCTCCAGTCCCAAACCCAGCTACTTCAACTCTCCCTTGGAGTAATGGAAATGAATAGCACAATCTCAAGGCCCTCTAGCCTGAGAAACTTCAATTCCCCTAACTGGGTGCCAAAAGTGTTTGAATCACATTTGGCCATTTCCATACCTGTTAAGTTTCCATCTAAAATGACCACTCCCAGTGTTCCCTTAATTATTTGTTTCAAACTCATCAAAAATCAAAGTGCAGTTCAACAAAGGACACAATGCTGTCCTGGAATGCCAGGACTCTCTTGAATCTCACAGGGAACTTTGGGCTCTGGTGGTCCTTGCTCCCTGAATGCTTTTTGACAATAAGCTGTTTCCCACTCTGGGTTTTAGTCACATCATCAATAAAAAGAAAGACAGAGATGAGAAGACCTTTCATCCAAGATGCTTTGGTTTGCTTTGATTTCCCCCATTTGCAAACCCTTTTCAGGTTTGTATCTTACATTCCCTTCCTACTTTCCAAACTTCCCTAAGATTTCAAAGGAGGAACTAAATGGCCCTGAGTTCAAATCTAGCCTAAGACATTTCCTAGCTATACCCTGAAAAAGTCGCTTGTTTATTTCAGTTTTCCTCATCTGTCAAATGATCTGGTGGAGAAAATGGCAAACCAGTCCATTAACATTGCCAAGAGGGGGCAGCTAGGTGTCGCAGTGGATAGAGCACTGACCCTGGAGCCAGGAGTACCTGAGTTCAAATCCGGCCTCAGACACTTAATAATTACCTTGGGCAAGCCACTTAACCCCATTTGCCTTGCAAAAACTAAAACAACCAAAAAAAAAAACATTGCCAAGAAAACCCCAAAGAGTTGGATATGACTGAAATGACTGAACAACAATCAGACCTTGAATGCTGAAAATCATAAGGGCTAGTTTTGCTTCTTCTCCCCAATAACAATGCCTCCCCTTGAAGTTGATCTAAGCAACATCAAGATATAAGTTATGTAGGATGGAAGAGGCAGGCTATTGGTACAGGTAAATTGGGTACAAGTGTTACAGATTTCATGTTCCTATTAACTCAGCACTGGAGCTTTTGATGTTTTACCCCTTTGCCAGGACTGCCATTCATCTCCAAATCTCAGGTATGGACTATGAAGGTCTAGGGCTTCTTGTTTACTATCCTTGACCACACTGTGATTTCTATCCATTTATAAGGTATCTTTCCTCTACTCATTTCTAAGAATAGGAGGTCCCAGAAAAAGAAGGCAATAAATAACATGAAAAGACTGAATGGATTGTTTTATCTAACAAGTATAGAACTCCCTCCTTGATCTGATTTTTTTCCAACACTTACCAAAAATTCTCTGATTTGGCACAGAATTTGTAATGCAATAAGGGATATTTTTGCCTCCAATCCTCATGAACATTAGAAGTACAGGCTTTAGATGTGTTTTTTTAATAGAAAAATGAAATGGAATCTCTTGATATATGTAGGCATTTTTCCTAAATTTTTTAATAAATTCAAAGATTTAAACAAGAAATATTCAAGGTGATCAACTCTAACCCTTTCATTTTGACATGAGGAAACATAAACTTAGATACAAAATGTGACTTGCCCAAGGTGACAAAGATAACAAATAGCAGAACCAAGGATCAAATTCCATGTTTCCTATTTTCTATACTATAAGAGATGGACTGTGCCCCTACAAGAAATCTGGACAAGTAGTAGAAGACATGGAAATGAGGCTACCTTTGAAAGTTCCAATATTCATGGACTGTAATAAAAAACTCATCTTTGAGTCAGAAAATTTTGACTTCACTCCTGGTTCTAACATTTTTCCATGGTATGACTTTTCAAAGTCACTACCTTTTCAAAGGGTGAATTGACTTACCTGTAAAACACTTGTAAGGGACATGATCTCTGTAAGCCCAATATCTAATCAAAGAAAGCAAGGTATTGACCAACTGTGTGTTTAAAAAGTTTATCATGTCCATTGTCCTCTTCAAAAAGCTGAAAAAATCTCTGGAGTGCATTAGAGAGGCCAAAGAATGACTGGCCACCACTCTCAGATAATTCTTGGTTTTGTTTCTGTTTTTTTCTTTACAGGGCAATTATTAAGTGTCTGAGGTTGGGTTTGAACTCAGATCCTCCTGACTCCAGAGCTGGTGCTCTATTCACTGCACCACCTAGCTGCCCTCAGATAGCTCTTCAAAGACAGAGAAACAGTTGAAAAGGAAGCAGGATAAAATGGCTCTAGGCAGGGGCTAGACTCCAAAAGGAAACTCAAATGTATGCCTCTGAGAAGAGAAGGCTGCAAGTGGCTATGTGTTAAGCATGGGAGAATTCTCTCTTTAATCTCCTCTACCTTTTAGTCCATAATCTAAAGAAGGTTCAAATAATGTGCTAGAGGACTTCCTAGGATTCTTTCAAAACTTGATGCATAGCAGTGCATATTACAGAACCATTCCTTGTTCTCGATTCAATTGGCCCAGCTCATTTGCAGTCAGACATGGCTTCTCACATCACAAGTCACTATTGATAATATGCTACATCCTGATTAGATACAGAGGCAGAGTGGATAGAAGCTAGCCTAGGGATCAGAATCAAGTGGATTCAAATCCTGTCTCTTATAGTCATTGGCTATTGGTCATGGGTGATTTTAATCTCAGTTCAGTTATCCCACTTACAAAATGGAGCGACTAATAACTGTACCTTTCCAACTGGTATTATAAGTCTCAAGTGAGATAATCCAAATAAAGCACTATGGGAAAATTGGTTGAGTCAGGTCAAATAAGCATTTATAAAGTATCTACTATATGATAGACACTGGACAGATCCCTGGGATAGAAATGATTGTCTTTGCTCACAGTCAATAGGAGAAAGAATATGGAACTAACTATAAACATATAAGATATGTATTAGATGTATTAGCAAGGTAAGTAAATTTATCACAGCATTCAATATTTCTCATTTTCTGTAACGGATGGTGCAGTGTTAACTGGTGGAGAATTTGTTTCTTCTTAATTTTTTAGATCAAGCAGAGAATTAATCCATACTTTGTTGAATCTTAGTCTCAGAGGCAGCACTAAATGCACAATCACCCAACAACAAAAAAAAGTCAGGAATCAATTCTCCCTACACTTTAATCTTGGTTTATAGTTTTTTTCAAGTTAAATATTTTATATTTGGTGTGATAGTTGTCCTTGATGCCATTCTTATCTTCAATGAAGGCATCTGACAACAATGTTGAAGAGATAATGCTAAAAGGCATGAGAGTAAGAATACAGCCCTGCTTCAGTCCATTGGTGAATGAGAAAGCATGGGAGCCTCATCCATTATCCAGAATCTGTGTGAGTATGCTATCATGAAATCTATGTACAGTATTGATTGTCTTCTCCAAGTTCCCAATTTTACCTTAATTTTCCACTACCCCTCATAACTGATAATATCTAAGACCTTGATCAGATTCATAACTGTTATATAACTGTTCTAGAATTTCTCCTGGAGATATTGGACAGCAATCAAAACAACTATTCCTTGGTCCTTCTTGAAACCATACTGGCTATCACATAGATGATCATCTTCCAAGTGAAAGATCAGACTAATAAAGGAGGACTCTGGCTAGAATCTTGCCAGCAATAACTAAGAGAGACCCTCCCTCCTCCCCATGATTGTGACAGAATAATCTACTTCCTTTACCTTTTTGGAGATAGATAATGGAAGCATCCTTAAGCTCTTGGGGATAACCTCCTCTTGCCATAGAAACCAGAAAATTTCAGTCAGAGATTATAAATCCCTGCCTTATAAATCTTGGCTAGAATAGAATCCACATATGTTTTGGCCACATGGAACTAATGGCATTCAAAACCTCCTCTTCGGTTGGAAATTTGACAAAGGAGGGGTTGATTTCAATCTTGGGATTAAACTGAGGAATGACTGTAATGGATGGTGAAAATGATCCAAGACTAGGACTTGGCGGAGAAAGATATTCAATACTATAAAGGAATGAGTCAAGAGGACAGAAAAGTATTGAATGGGTTCAAATCTGACCTCAGACATTTAGTGGTTGTGTGACCCAGGGCAAAATACCTAACCTTGTTTGTCTCAGTTTCCTCATCTGTAAAATGAACTGAAAAGGAAATGGCAAAACATACCAGTATCACTACCAAGACAACCCCAGATGGGATGGTGAAGAATTGGACACAACTGAATAACAACAATCTCCTAAGCAGCCAGCAGTTAGGATCTTAAATTAGTTGGCTGAGCAAAACAAACCAACCCAGGCATCATTTCACCCATCAGGATTCTATACTGTTCAAACAAATTCAAGTGCCTTCTTATACAAAAGGAATTACAAGTCTGTCTTGTCCCTCTGTTGTTCTATGCCAAACCAAAGAAAGTATATGAAAATAACATAACACCTAGAAGAGGTTTCACTTCACAAAAGTTATAGATTGCACTGGAAGGCAGTAACATAAACTACAGTAGAATTCAACTATATTCTGATCAACATGCTTCCAACATAGCAACTGGAAAGCCTTCTTATCTGATGAATCTCATTGTTATGCTCTTTTCACTCTTCCTTTTGGTTTCTTAACTACCCATCTTCTTTACATCTGTGTTGATACTTTTTTCTCCATTACTCTCAACACCTCAAAGCACAGCCTCTTGGCAGTCAATGATTCATCTTTTCTTCTGAGAAAGAACTCATTTAACCTACCTCTCTATCACTTCCAAAACCACTTTTCTTTTATTTAGTCACCCCCAGACCCTCTAAAAAGTTATTTAGTTAATTGCAGTTTACCCCTTCAAATTCCCTCAAATAATGCTATATAAAGGTATTGAGGATCCAAAACACTTTACAGTCTCAGTCATTTCTTTAAATCTAAACAGATTTTTCTCAGGACATTAATCTATGGAGCAATTGTCTAGTCATCCTTAGGAATTTGTCTCATGCTGATATTTCTATGAAAATACTGTGCTTTTTTACATGAAGCTTTTATCAATTTTTTCACTTTTAATGTTCATTTAATGCTACATATGGAAGGAATAAGTCTTTATATACATACATTGCATTTATATTTCAGACATACAAAGCAGTCATATAGAAATTGTGACATTTATTATTATATTGAAATATATATATGCATAAATGCCCATGTCTATAATATATATTCTCTAATGCACACCCATTAATGGACATCTAATCACATTTGTAATACAAAACAGTTTTGATTCTCTGCTCATATCTCGATGATGACATTCTTTCATCAGATTGCTGTGATCTAACCAATGACTAGGTCATGACTTCCATCTCTATGCTTATCTTCATTTCCTAATACTTATGACTGGGGACTCAGCTTCTCTAACACCCAAATTGCATTCTTTTCAGTGCATATCCTGTCTGTCCAGGACCAACTTCTCAGCAGTTGAAAGAGGGCATTGACCTTGCCAAAAATAGGTCTCCTAATTTTTGATGTTCCTCTTAAATATTTTCATAACATCCTTATTTGTATTATCTAGGACTAAAACTAGGAGACCTCTTTTTATTTCCAGCTTTAAAAAAATAATGATACAATGTACATCAATTTTATGTTGAAATAGTAACAATATAAAATTCTAAGTAAATAAACCAATAATGCTAATCATTAAACATGCAATCTATACAGAAATAAGTAATGAAATAAGAATTACATACAATTAATATGTCACAAACCTGAGGGAGATATAAATGTAGTAGACAGAAAACTTAGAAAGACTGGCATACATATCCCATCTCTATTATATACAGGCTATATGATCCAGGGCAAGTCACTTAATCTATCAGTAACATATGCAACTGTTGGATAATAGAAATGGAAGAGAAGATGATGACTCTCATTGGTAGTTTTTTTTTAATCTAGTGGTTCCTCATATTAATGAAATCACTAGTCCAGTTCCCATATACAGAGAAAATGGTTTGAGTCAAGTTAATATTTCTCAGAAGCAGCAGTACTGTCAGAGACTATGCTTATAAGGTTATAAGACTATCTTTATGAGGAGAAAGGAGAATAAAATATTTAAAAATTTGGGCAAATGCTTCCATGTACATAATAGGCTTTTAGGATAGACCTCTCTCATTAATCTACATGGGATAGTAAGTTCTAAGCCTCTATCTACATCATCACAATTTTCATGATCATCATCCCAAATTCTAAGACTGTCTTTGGATATTTCCCTAATAAATATTAAAATGTAACATCTTTCTCATTAATGAATTATATAAAATATTAACATTTTTATGAACTAGTAAAACCTCTGTTCTCATAAGCAATTGCTTCTCTCTCTCTCTCTCTCTCTCTCTCCACACATCTATTTATTTTTTTTATTTTTCTCTCTCTCATATCCCTTAACCTAAATAAGCATCAAACTTACTGATAACACAATCTATTAAACACAGAGAATAATAATGGAAATGTATAATTCTTTAAGATGTTTCATTATAATTGCAAGTAACTTCTCATCAATTCTGAAAATAGTCACACTATTCAGTTTACTCAGGACACCTATTAAAGTCTCTACTCAAAAAGTTCTTTTCCTCCTTATTACAAGAAGTGAACAAAATTGGAAAATTGGCCATCAGGAAAAGTCTTTGCCTCTTCTCTTTTCACAGGCTTCTTTTAATCTATCACTTTCAACAGCCACATTCTTGTAGAGTGTCTATTTTCTCACAGAATAATAGACTATTGGTCCCTTAGCTTTCTAAAACCTTTTAAATGCACTGTAATAATATCTGTGGTCTCTGTGGGAGAAACTAAAAAGTTTTGCAGAAGTTTGGGGTTTTTTTAATCATTGAGTTGAGATCTGCCTTTCTGCAACTTGTACTTATTAATTTTAGTTCTATCTGCTTGAATCCCTTACCTACATCAAAGTCCAATATATAGTTGGAAACTGCAACTGGGTCTTGTCTTTTCCCAGGTTAGACAGTCTTAGATTCTTCTGTTACTATTCACATGACATGTGCTTGAAGCCTATCACTGTTCTGACCTCCTTTATCTGGTCGTTGATAATAATAACTGCTATTTAGAGAAAATAATTTATATATTATATTATAAATTATATTTGTCTGACAGATCAACATATAGTGAGCATCTCAAGTTTTGTGAGTGGAAATAAAATTTAAAACAGGATCTGGAAGGAATCTCAGATGCCAAAAAGTCCAACCCCCCTCCTTTTGCCTGAGTCCTGAGTGGTCAAAAGATAAACCCTCAGTAAAAAGGAAGATGGCACTATAAATAGAAGTGAATGCAAAACTGTTTATTGAAGGAAGGAATGGCGGTGGACTGGGTCCAAGCAGACTCCAGCAGTAGGTAGTGGGGAGAGAAAGGTTTTTTTAAATAGGGTATGGGATACAGGAGACAGGATGGTATAGTTTCTATAGGGACTGGAAACCATTTGGGTCTCCTGGGAGGATTTGTTTGTTGGGGGGGGGGGGGTAACCAAGATAAGATTATGCTTTGTTTGGAGTTTCTATAGAGGTTAGGGTTCATGTCCTTAGGAAAGGATAATCAATGGGGCTTTAACTGGGCAACAATGAAATTCAGGCCTGGATCCAACAAGTCCCATAGAGTTTAAGTGGTTTGTCCGATGTTACAGGAGCTCTGATGCTTGGAACATATTTTTAAGCTGCACTACCTTCTTTCCTCCCTTGTCAACCCTTTACCATTACACTGAAAGTCATTTTGTCATGACAAAACCTCTCTCCCAAGTCTGCCTTCTGTCTCCCCTTGCCTGACATCTCCTCCTCTTGGATTTAGTACAGGTACAGGACCATGGCACAATCCCCAAATTTGAATTTGCCGCCCTCTCCTCAACCCTGAATATCAGGATTCCTAGTTATGATTAGCTCTAAATGAATTTGTGATTTAATAAGGGGAATTCTGATGTCTTGTTAAGTTCATTCTAATGTGATAAACTGACCTTTTCCTCTTAAAATGTGAAATTTCCCCTATCCTATGACCAACTGACATATTTTTTTCTCTAGTGGAATGTTTCTTAGAATTGCCTTTGTCCTTTGCTTCCATTAGTAAATGCCACTACATGTGTGATTTTTTTAAAATTCTGACTTCAGAAGGTTTTAATTTAAGTATATAGGAAGACAAGGTCACCTAGTTAAGGTTTCGGGATAAGCAGAAAAACAATACAAAAAAGGACACTGACAGTCTAAGTTCCAACTAAGATGGCAGAGAGAAGCCAGGCATTCTTTTAAGATCTCCTGCTTTTCCCTCAGAATTAACATGAACTAAGCCTCTAAACAGATTTTGGACAGAATCCAGAGAAGAACCTAGAGAAACATCTCATAGCAAGGTCTGTCACAGGGGAGTGTGGGCATGCCCTGGGGCAGAGATTAGAGACCCGGGACAGGGGCAGCAGGGTGAGGTCCTGTGTGACAGTTGAAGATCTCTGGTGCAGGGCCCAGACATCTTTCTCATCAGCTCAACTGGTCTGAAAGACCTGAGTTGGGACCCCCCCCCTCCTCATTTTTCCACCTGAGCCCCCTCTCCCCCTGTTCCTGTGGGAAGGTCTGACTTTCTCTAGAACAAACAGAAACAGCCCCAGGTGATGGCACATTGCCTCAGGTCCTGGGTGTGAGTGGTAGATCTCCCCCAGCTGAATGCTGATTACGTTCATTAACTTTCTAACCTTAGAGGCCAGCCCATATTATGGGAGGACAAATTTAGGGAGTGGGCCATAGACACCAACTACAGGGATAATCCAGAGAAAGCTTCAGGCTTTCCTTACTGGTGGGCCCACTAAGTAATCCCCTGGAGTTGCTAACCCCAGGGAGCAAAACCTCTATAGCTCTCAATACTGAAAATCTCTGAACCAGTCCCTCCCCCAAAACAAGACCCTAGTGAAAGAACCCAAACTGAAGAAAGGCCAACTTGAAGCAGGATCCATTGAATGTTTCCTTGAAGACAAAGATGCCAGCTCAGATAGGGTGGAAACTCAGAGGAGGATATGAATTGATCTCCAGCCCAGATAGACTTCTTAGAAGAGATCAGAAAGGAGTTTACACATCAAATGGAAAAACAGGGAAAGGGAATACAAAAGAAAACAAATTCTTTGTAAACACAATAGGACAAATTGAAAAAGGTAAAAGCTCCTTCAAAAATAGAATTGACCAATTGGAAAAGGAGATGCAAAAGGTAAAGGAGGAAAATTGGAAAAATTGGAATCTGTGGACATTAATGACTTCATAAGACAACAAGGATGTGTTAAACAAAATTTTTAAAAATTAAAAAATAGAAGAAAATGTAAATTTCTTATTGGCAAAATAATGAAACTGGAAAATAGATCCAGAAGAGAAAATTTAAGAATCATAGGACTTGGGGCAGCTAAGTGGCACAGTGGATAGAGCACTGGCCCTGGAGTCAGGAGTACCTGAGTTCAAATCTGGTCTCAGACACCTAGCTGTGTGGCCTTGGGCAAGCCACTTAACCCCATTTTCCTTCTTGAAAACTTTGAAGCAAAAAAAAAGCCTCCACTCCAATCTTTAAGATATAGTGAAGGAGAACTATCCAGATATTCTGGAACTAGAGGGCAAAACAGTCATTGAAAGAATACATCAATCCCCTCCTGAAAGGGATCCCAAAATGAAAACACCAAGAAATATTGTGGCCAAATTCCAGAAGTATAAAATCAAGGAGAAAATCCTACAAGTAGCCAGAAATAAATAATTTAAATACCAAGGAGCCACAGTAAGGATTACACAGGACCTGACTGCATCAACATCAAGGGATCGAAGAGCCTGGGATATGATATTCCAGAGAGCAAGGGAGCTTGAATTAAAGACAAGAATTCACTATCCAGCAAAACTGAGCCTTCTCTTTCAGGGATGAAGATGGACATTTAATGAAATAGGAGACTTTCAACTTTTCCTGATGAAAAGACCAGAGCTAAACAGAAAATTTGGTCTTCAAACAGGAGACTCAAGAGATATGTGAAAAGGTAAACAGAGGGGGAGAAAAAACTTATATAATAAGATAAAACTGGTTATATCTCCACCTGGGAGGAAGATTCTCATAACTCTTGAGAACTCTAACTCTATTAGAGGGAATATTCTTAGCCAAAAGGAATGGACAACTGAAATGTCTATGACTTTGATGGGATGATTTAAAAATAATATCTCATTAAAAATAGGGAATTGTAAAGAGACAGGAGGAAGGGAGAAATTGAATGGGGAAAATTACATCACATGAAGAGGTGCAAAGAACCTATTGCAATACAGGGGAAGAAGTGAGAAGCACCTGAATCTTACTTTCATCATATTTGTGTCAAAGAGGAATTAACAACACACTCAGTTGAATTTGGAAACTTATCTTACAAGTTTTAAGAGGGGAAAGGGGGAGGAGGAAAGGAGGGACTGACAGAAGGTAGGGAAGGAAGAAAGGGGTAAAGGAAAAGGGGAAAGAAAAGAGAGGGAATTATAAGGGGGTAAACTTAAGGAGGTGGTATTCAATAGGGATAAGGTGGGAAAAAAGGGGAAAAATACAAATGGAGGGAAGATAGCTTGGAGGGCAATAAAGAGTTGGTAAATATAACTTTGGATGTAAGTGGGATGAACTTTTCCATAGAATGGAAGCAGGGAACAGAGTGGATTAAAAACCAGTATCTTACAATATGCTTCTTACAAGAAACACATTTGAAGCAGAGATATATACAGAATAAAGGTAAAAGGCTGGAGCAGAATATAGTATGCTACAGCTGAAGTGAAAAAGGTAGGGGTGGCAATCCTTCTCTCAGACAAAGCAACTGCAAAAATAGATCTCAAAAATGAGATAACAAAGGGAACTATATCCTCCTAAAAGATACCATAGATAAGAAGTAATTTCAATACTAAATATGTATGTACCAAGCAGTATAGCATCCAAATTCTTAGAGGATAAGCTGAATAAGTTACAGGAAGACAAAGACAGCAAAACTCTATTGGTGGGAGACATCAAACCCCCCTCTCTCAGAATTAGATAAATCTAACCATAAAATAAACAAAAAAGTAGTTAAGGAGAACTTAAGAAAACTTAGATGTGATAGACATTTGGAGAAAATTGAATAGTGATAGAAAGGAATAAACCTTTTTTTTTCTGCAGTACATGGCACCTACACAAAAATTGACCATGTACTATGGCATTAAAAACCTTATAATCAAATGCAGAAAGGCAGAAATATTGAATGCATCCTTTTCTGACTATGATGCAATCAAAATCACATGCAATAAAGGGCAATGGAGAGATAGACCTAAAACTAATTGAAAACTAAATAACCTAATTTTAAACAATGAATGGATCAAACAATAAATCATAGAAAGAATTAATGATTTCATCCAAGATAATGACAATAACAAGACAACATGCCAAAACTTATGGGATACAGTCAAAGCAGTTATTAGGAGATAAATTATATCTCTCAATGTTTATTGAATAAAACAGAGAAACTAAACAAATTAGTGAAAGAACAAATTAAAACAAACCAATTTTACACCAAATTAGAAATTCTGAAAATTAAAGGAGAAATTGATAAACTTGAAAGCAAGAAAGCTATTGAGCATATAAATAAAACCAAGACTTAGTTCTATGAAAAAAAACAATAAAATAGGTAAATCTTTGGTTAATCTAACTGATAAAAGAAAGAAGTACTAGTATTAAAGAAAGTACTAGTATTAAAAATGGGTAAGGTGAATTCACCACCAATGAGGAAGAAATTGAAGTAATAATTCAGAACTTCTTTTGCCCAACTGTATGCCAATAAATCTGATAATCTAAGTGAAATGGATGAATATTTACAAAAATGCAAATTTCCCAAGTTAAAAGAAGAGGAAATTAAATACCTAAATAACCCTACCTCAGAAAAAGAAATTCAACAAGCTATCAATGAATTCCCTAAGAAAACATCTCCAGAAACAGATGGATTCACAAGTGAACTCTATCAAACATTCAAGGAATAATTGCTTCCAATTCTCTATAAACTATTTGGGAAAAAATAGGTGAAGACAAAACTCTGCATAATTCCTTCTATGACAACAATATGGTGTTGATACCTAAACCAGGAAGAGTCGAAATAGAGAAAGTAAATTATAGACCAATTTCCCTAATGAAGAGGGATGCAAAAATCTTAAATAAAATATTAGCAAACCTATTACAGCAAGTTATCACTAGGATAACACACTATAACCAAGCAGAATTTATTCCAGAATGGCAGAGTTGGTTCAATATTAGGAAAACTGTCAGCATAATATACTATATCAATGACAAACCTAATAGAAATCATATGATTATCTCAATAGATGTTGAAAAAGCCTTTGACAAAATACAGCACTCATTCCTACTAAAAATACTAGAGAGCATAGGAGCAAATTAATTGTTCCTTAAAATGATAAGCAGTATCTATCTGAAACCATCAACAGGCACTGTATGTAATAGGGATAAGCTAGAAATATTCCCAATAAGATTGGGGTAAAACAAGGATGCCCATTATCACCACTACTATTCAATAATATATTAGAAATGGTAGCTTCATCAATAAGAGAAGACAAAGAAATTGAAGAAATTAGAATTGGGAAGGAAGAAATAAAACTGTCACTTTTTGCAGATGACAAGATGGTATAACTAGAGAATCCTAAAAAGCATCTAAAAAACCACCAGAAGCAATTAACAACCTTAGCAAAGTCACAGGATTTTAAATAAACCCACATAAATCCTCAGCATTTCTATATATTACCAAGAAGATATAGCAGCAAGAGTTAGAGAGAGAAATCCCATTTAAAATAAGATCAGGTAACCTAAAATACTTGGGAGTTTACCTGCCAAGGCAGACTCAGAAGCTCTATGAAAGCAACTCTAAAACACTTTTCACACAAATAAAATCAGATCTAGATAACTAGGTAAATATCAACTGCTCATGGATAGGCTGAGCTAATATAATAAAAATGATAATTTTACCTAAATTGAACTAATTTTGTGTCATACCAATCAAACTCCCAAAAAATAACTTTAGTGAGCTAGAAAAAAAATGCAACTAAATTCATATGGAGAAACAAAAAGTCAAGACCATCAAAGGATTTAATGAAAAAAAAATGTAAAAGAAGGAGGGTTAACCTTACCAGATCTAAAATTATATTATAAAGCATCAGTCATCAAAACTCTCTGGTACTAACTAAGAAATAGAAATAGTAGTGGATCAGTGGAATACATTAGGTACAAAAAAGACAGCAGGAAATGATAATAATAATCTTCTGTCTAATAAACCCAAAGAGTCCAGCTTCTGGGATAAGAACTCATTCTTCAATAAAAACTGCTTGTAAAACTGGAAGATAGTATGGCAGAAACTATGATTAGATCAATATCTCACACCCTATACTAAAATAAGGTCAAAATGGGTGCAGAATTTAAACCTGGGGGCAGCTAGGTGGCACAGTGGATAAAGCACTGGCCTTGGAGTCAGGAGTACCTGGGTTCAAATCCAGTCTCAGACACTTAATAATTACCTAGTTGTGTGGCCTTGGGCAAGCCACTTAACCCCATTTGCCTTGCAAAAAAAAATAACCTAGTAGAATTTAAACCTGAAAGACAATATTATAAGCAAATTAGGAGAACAAGGAATAATTTACCTGTTAGATCTATGGAAAGGAGAGCAGTTTATGATCAAAGAGGAGATAAAGAACACAATACAAAACAAACTGGATATTATATATTGCATTAAATTAAAAAAAAAACCTTTTGCACAAACAAAACCACTATAACTAAGATCAAAAGGAATATAGTAAATTGGGAAACAATTTTACAACTAATGTTTTTGACAAAGGACTCATTTCTAAAATATATAGAGAACTGAGTCAAATTTACTTTAAAAATACAAGTCATTCTGCAGTTGATAAATAGTTGAAGGATATGCAAAGGTAATTCTCAGGTAAGGAAATTAAAGCTATCTAGAGTCATATAAAAAATTGCTCTAAATCATTACTGATTAGAGACATGCAAATTAAAACATCTCTGAAGTACCACCTCACACCTATCAGATTGATCAATATGACCAGAAAGGACAATGATCAAAGTTGGAAGGGATGTGGGAAATCTGCAACACTAATGCATTTTTGGTGGAGCTGTGAATTGATCCAACCTTTCTGGAGAGCAATTTGGAATTATGTACAAAAGGGTAATAAAAATTATTTTGATTCAGACATCTACTGGGTCTGTATACTGAAGAGATCATGAAAAGGGGTAAAAAATCCCACATTAACAAAAACATTCATAGCAGCTCTGTTCTGGCAAAGAAGTGGAGATTAAGGGGATGTGCATCAATTGAGGAACAAATTGTTGAATATGTATGTGATAGAACACTATTGTTCCATAAGAAATCATGAGGGATGAGATTTCAGAAAAGCCTGGAAAGATTTGTGAAAACTGATGCTGAGTGAGATGAGCAGAACCAGAAGAATACTTTATACCTTAACAACAACATGGGATGATGATCAACCCTGACAGATTTGCTCACTCCGCTAGTGCAATAATCAGGGACAATTTTAGGGGATCTGTGATAGAGAATACCATCTGTATCCAGAGAAGGAATGGTGGAGTTTAAAAAAAGACCAAAGATTATTACCTTCAATTTTTAAAAGTTGTCACATATGTATATATATATATATATATATATATATATATATATAAAATTTATGTTATATTTATATAAAACATAATTTTCCAATCTCTAATGTTTTCTTTCTTCGTTTTAGATCATTTCTTCTCTCAACACATTCAATTTGGATCTTTGCATACCATGGAAGCAAATGTAAAGACTATATCAGAGTGCCTTCTGTTGGGGGAGGGGGAGGGAAGGGAAGGAGGGAGAAAAAAATTGCAAAATTCAAAACTTTGCAAAAAAACAATTGGTAGAAACTAGCATTTTATATAATTGTAAACAAATTAAATATTTATATAATTTTTTTTCAAAAGAACACTGACTTAGCTGGCAGATTTTCCTATCTGATACTAGGAGTAGACATGAACAATACCTAAACTTACACAGACAGAGCAGGTTCCACCTTGGGAGCATTCACTAACAAAGCTATCATATTGGTTTGGTTCATTTCTCTCTAACCAAATTTCCTTTTCAAATAAATTGAATTAGAAGGTGCTTTTTACATGTGTAGGTTAAAAATAGATCCCATCTCCCATGTAAAGAATTCCATCTCCTCATTGCAATAAGGAATACCTTTTATTTTTCCTTCATGGAAAATGAAAAAAAAATCAAGACTTACAGTAATCACAAATAAATAATTTGTTTTTTTTATCCTTCTCCAATGAATTCCATCTTTCCCCACAATGCCCTACATGTTATAGTCCCTCAGATTCATAGCACCATCTTCTGAGTTTAGATTATCCTTGAAAGGAAAATGAAGTTAGACTGTCTAGAAAAGCAATTCCCTGACATTCCAGAGAATTCCATTATTACCACTAAATTACATTTAGACCTCTAGTCTTATAGCACCAAAGGTTTTATACTCTTCTTTAGAAGAATATCTAAAAAATTATTCAAGTCCACCAGTAGCCTGATCACAATGTTAATATACTTTTTTCTCAATAGAGAAACTCGTAAATACATTCATATAAGTTGTAGAATGACTAGAATCTATCGTTGTGAAGGTAATATCCATATGTAGCAAATTGTAGATACCCAAGGATATTTTTACTAAAGGTACAGAGTCAATTATAGATTAATTTCTTAATATTTTCAGTGAAGACCATAGTTATTCTGATTCTCTTAATCTAACTCCTCAAGATTAAATAACACAATTATCATTGTGGCATTTTTATTCTTAATATTTTAAAAAAGAGATTGATTGTCCATCTTCTACATACATTCTAGCAAGACTATAAAATTCTTATATAATAACTTGAATCATAATCATAATTAAAATAACTGACATTTCTATAACTCTTAAAAGTTCATTGCATTCATTAGCTCATTTAATACTCAGAAAAATCCCATAATGTAAGTGCCATTTATTTATCTCCATTTTACATATGAGAAAACTGAGATAGTAGAAAGTTAAGTGACTTGCTCAGGGTCTCACAGGAAATAGACTGGAGATGGACAGAGAGCAACAAGAAGGCAAATACAAGGTCAGAGACAATGAATCTAGCTGGAATATAAATTTCATAGTAGGGAAGATAGAAAACAAGGTTGCAAGGGTAATTGTTAGAAGGAATGAGAACCCAAGCTACAGGAGGGGCAGGGCACGTGAAACACCTCACCAGAAGATTAGCACCCAGCCAGGTTTTGTCCACAAGAATTATGGAGGCCCCTGCAGTACTTTAGGAACTTGGAGCCAAAGAGGAAGCAGAACTTCAACTACTCCTCATCTCCAATGCCATACTTTCCTGTCCTCTCCCTCAACTGTGTATGACTCCTCACTTGCTCTTCACTTTCAGTGACAGATACTGAAAGAGTTAGCAATAAAGCAAAAGTGATAAAGGAAGAGATGCAGACAAGTAGAGAGACAGGAATGTGGAGACACAACAAGAGAGATAGATAATAAGACAGAGACATCACAAGGAAGATTGATCCTGGTAGACTTCAGACAGTCCAAGTCTCTTCTTCCTTCTCTCTTTAGGGCTCAGCGCTTCCCAAAGCTAGAGTCTAGGAAGAGGCATGCATATCAATCTAGAGAGGGGCATTCAAATCTCCTGCAGTCAAACAATGCCTCTTCTTTTCGTTCACTTTCTATTTACCATGAAGAGGAAGTTAAATGAGTTCTAGGTCAGAGCAACATAAAGTAAACCCCTGTCTTCATCTTTGCATTCCATGGACACAGTGTTCAAAAATTTAGAGTCCAAGTTGTCAAAGATTTTACTCACTTGCCACAAGATCACTGATGTTTCCACTTACCCACTTCTAACTTCTAAGAAGTGTTTTTCTTCAATGAACTTCTGGATCTTCTTTTCCATTTGGACTAATCTACTTTTTTTTTAGTTGTTTTTTTTTGCAAGGCAATGGGGTTAAATGGCTTGCCCAAGGCCACACAGCTAGGTAATTATTAAGTGTCTGAGGCTGGATCTGAACTCAGGTACTCCTGACTCCAGGGCCAGTGCTCTATCCACTGCACCACCTTGCTGCCCCTGGCCTAATCTACTTTTAAAGGAATTATTTTCTTCAATGAATTTTTGTGCTTCTTTTACCAAGGTGGGATTTTCTGCAATATTTTTTACCTCTTTTACCAAAGGGATAGCAGAACCTTTCTTCTCACTTGAGTCCTTGTATGGTTGTTAAATTTTCTAGCCAGGTCTTATCTTTTCATCAGGAATATCAAAAGTCCTCTATTTCTTTAAATATTAATTTTTCCCCCTGAAGAATTACACTTAGTTTTGCTGAGTAAATTACTTTGGGTTGTCATCTTAGTTCCTTTACTTTCTGGAATTTCATACTTCAAGTCTTTCACTACTTTAAGATGGAAGTTGCAAAATTTTGGTGGTTCTGACTTTATATCTTGAATTGTTTCTTTTTGACTGTATGCAATATTTTCTCCTTGACCTGGGAGCTCTGAAATTTTAGTATAAAATTCCTGGGAGTTTTCAGTTGTATTATGATTGGTAAATTCTTTCTATTTTTGCTCTCTGGATCTAAGATGAAGGGGCAGCTAGGTGGTACAATGAATGGAGCACTGGCCTTGGAGTCAGGAGAATGGAAGTTCAAATCCAGCCTCAGACACTACTTGCCAGCTGTGTGACCTTGTGCAAATCACTTAACCCTGATTGGCTCACATCCAGGGCTATTTCCAGTCTTCCTGATTCATATCTGGCCACTGGACCCAGATGGCTCTGGAGGAGAAAGTGAGCCTGGTGACTTAGCACAGCACCCCTTTATTCAAATCCAATTCATGTGCTTGCCATGGCACCACCTCCCTGAAGTCTTGGTCTTTGAAAATGAAGGTCAAACATTATCAAAGATATGGAGGGTAGTTGTCCTTGATAAATTTCTGAAAATATGATGTCTAGGCTTCTTTATTTTTTGGTCCTAGCTTTCAGTTAGTCCAATAATTCTCAAATTTTCTTTTCTTGATCTATTTTTCAGGTCAGTTATTTTTCTGATGAAAACCTTTTTTTAGGTTTTTGCAAGGCAATGAGGTTAAGACACATTAAGTGTCTGAGATTGGATTTGAACTCAGGTACTCCTGACTCCAGGGCTGGTGCTCTATCCACCTAGCTGCCCCCTGATGAGATATTTCATAATTTCTTTGATTGTTTTCATTTTTAAACTTTTTTAGTGTTCCCTGATATCTCATGGAGTCATTAGCTTCGAGTTGCCCAGTTCTAATTTTTTTATTTTTTTATTTAATTTATTTACACATTACTAAAATATTCTTGTTTAAGAGTGACCCCCCTCCACAAAATATAAAACCTTATGAGAAATAAAGTAAGAGAAAAAATGTTTTTCATTCTGTGTTCTGATACCATCAGCTCTGTCTCAGGTGGATCACTTTATCATAAGTCCATCACAGAAGTTACTTCCGTATTTTTCCACAGTTGCTGTTACTGATTGTAATTCCCTCTATTCATTCCTCCTCACCACCATCTATTATATTTTCTCTCTCCTTTAACTCTGGCCCTCTTCAAAAATGTGCTGTGGGGCAGTTGAGTGGCTTGGCAGACAAAGCACTGACCCTGGGGCCAAAAGACCCCAAGCCCACATCCCACCCAAGACCCAGCAACTACCTAGCCCTATGGTCCTGGACAGACCACCCAATCCCAGAACCTTGGAAAAAGTAAAAAAAAGAAAATGTGTTATATCTGACTATCCTCTCCCATGATCTATCCTCTCCTCCATCACCCACACCCCCATCCCCTCCCCCATCCCCTTCTCTCCTTTTGTTCTTCTAGATATCTATACCTTATTGAGTGTGAATTCTGTTTCCTCTCTGAGCCATTTCCAACCACTTTCCCCCCTTCCATACCATTGCAAAAGCTACACAAAATATCTTTTATATGAAATATCTTAGCCTATTCCAACTCTCCTTTCTCTTAATCCCAGTACATTTCCCTTTCACCCACTGACTCCATTTTTACAATATATTATATCTTCAAATTCAGCTCTTTCCTGTGCCTCATCTATAAAAACTCCTTCTACCTGCTCTATTAAATGAGAAGGTTTATATGAATATTATCAGTATAATCTTTCCATGCAGGAATATACATAGTTCATCATCATTAAGTCCCTCATAATTTACCCTTCTTGTCCATTCTTTCTATGTTTCACCTGAGTCCTGTACTTCAAAATCAAACTTTCTAGTCAGCTCTGGTCATTTCAACAGGAACATTTGAAATTCCAGTTTCATTGAAAGTCCATCTTCTCCCCTGGAAGAGGATGTTCAGTTTTTCTGGGTAGTTGATTCTTGGTTGCATTCCAAGCTATTTTACCTTCCATAATATTATATTCCCAAGCCCTACGAGCTCTTAATGTAGTTGCTGCTAAGTCCTGTGTGATCCTGACAGCAGTTCCATGATATTTGAATTGTATCCTTCTGGCTGCTTATAATATTTTCCTCTGACTTGGGAGTTCTGGAACTTGGCTATAATATTCCAGGGGGTTGGGTTTTTTGGATCTCTTTCTCAGGGAAATTGGTAGATTCTCTTAATTTCTATTTTGTCCTCTGCTTCTAGGATATCTGGGTTATTTTCCTGAGGAAATTCTTTAAAAAATGTGGTCAAGGCTCTTTTTCTGATCATGACTTTCAGGTAGCCCAATAATTTTTAAATTATCTTTTCTGGATCTGTTTTCCAGTTCAGTTGCTTTTTCAATGAGATATTTCACATTTTCTTCTAATTTTTCATTCTTTTGGTGCTGAATTATTGTATCTTGATTTCTCACAAAGTCATCAGCTTCCTTTAACTCCATTCTACATCTGAAGGATTTGTTTTCCTCAGAGAGCTTTCTTATCTCTTTTCCATCTGATCAATTCTGCTTTTTAAAGCATTTTTGGTTTGGCTTTTTTTTTGCAAGGCAAATGGGGTTAAGTGACTTGCCCAAGGCCACACAGCTAGGTAATTATTAAGTGTCTGAGACCGGATTTGAACCCAGGTATTCCTGACTCCAGGGCTGGTGCTTTATCCACTGAGCCACCTAGCCACCCCAAAAGCATTTTTCTCCTCAATAACTTTTTTAACTGAATTATCCATTTGACCTAAGCTAGTTCTTAATATATTATTTTCTTCAGCATTTTTTGGATCTCCCTGACTAAACTCCTGACTTGGTTTTCATGTTTTTTCTGCATCTCTCTTATTTCTTTTCCCAATTTTTCTCCTATCTCCCTTACTTGATTTTCAAAATCTTTTTGATCTCTGTCCTAGTCTGAACCCAACGTCTATATTTCCTGAAGTCTTTAGATGCAGAAGCTTGGACTTTCTCACCTTCTGATTGAGTATTTTGGTATTCCATGAGACCAAAGTAGTTGTCTATAATCAGGTTCCTTTTTTTCTGTTTACTTATTTCCCCAGTCTGTGCCTGGTTCTGGGTTGCTTCTGAGCTTTTGAGTATTATTGGGACACCCCCCTACATACACACACAAGGACTTCAGTGTGTGAGGCTCTGATTGTTCTTCTGGTTTGCTCAATGACCATAAGTGCACCCCTTTGTCCCGGGGTTGTGAGAAGCCCTGCTCTATGAGGGCCCTAGACTGCAACCAGGGTCTGAATGTGGTCAAAGCACCAGAGTCCCATTCCAGGGACAGAGGACAGACCTCAGCAGTCTCCCTCCACTCCCTTACCTTACATGGGTTGAGATCTCAGAGAGCAGCTGCTAGGCAGCTCCTGCTGGACAGCTCCATGAGTCTGCTTCTGTTTCCTGGGATCTGAGCTGCTAAGGACTGCAGCTGCACTGAGGGCTGTGGCTGCACTGAGAGCTTGGGCTTTATGCTCTCTCTGGCAGAGGTCTCCCTGCTTGTCTTTCAAGTTGTGCGTGGTGTTTCTTAGGGTGCAGGTCAGGAAACACTCCCAGTCACCCTGGGGCTATTCCCCAGAGGCTGAAGCTCCTTCACTCTGTCCAGAATGTCGTCCCTCCACCCCCATCTTCCCACTATTTTCAAAGTTACCTTGGGCTGGAGAATTGCCTCACTGGATCATTTTGTGGGTTCTGTCTCTAGAAAATTTAAAGTCATTATTTTAAGGTTTTTGAAATATTTTGGAGACAACACCTAAGAGAGGCTGTACTCAAACCCTTGGCACCACCCTTCTAGCCCCACCCCCACCAGTTCTAATTTTTAAGGAATCTTTTTCTTCAGTGAAAAGGACTTCCTTTTCCACCTGGACTAATCTACTTTTTTTTAGGTTTTTGCAAGGCAAATGGGGTTAAGTGGCTTGCCCAAGGCCTCACAGCTAGGTAATTATTAAATGTTTGAGACCAGATTTGAACCCAGGTACTCCTAACTCCAGGGCCAGTGCTTTATCCACTGAGCCACCTAGCCACCCCCACTAATCTACTTTTTAAAGAATTATTTTATTCAATGAATTTTGTGTTTCTTTTACCAAAGTATCATTTTCTTCAATATTTTGTACCCCTTTTACCAAAATGTTAATTCTTTTGTCATGTCTTTCTTGCATGACTCTTTTCTCAATTTTTCCTTAGACTCATCTCTTTAACTATTTCAAAAATTCTTATTGGCCTTGTTCCAATTAGCTTTTTATTTTTGTTAAGAAACCAATGTTTATTTTCCATCTGCATTTTTCCAACACTATTAGAGCATCTGGGTAAAACTTAGGACCACTCTGTGGTAGTTCCTACCCATTCAGTGGCCAGTAGGAGCTGCAGACCAGTCCTCAGTAGCCAGCTGAGCACTCCAATCTTCAGTAGGGAACTGCTGAATGGGCACAGATGGCACCTGGATGCCCTCAGACCAATCAGCCACCTCTGGCTGAGCAGCAGTGAATTCTGGGGCAGGTGCAGTCCATTCACCCTGAAATTCCTCCTTTGTCACTGCCTTCTCAGCTGCAGCCTGCTCTTCCTTTTCAATCTCCTCTGGATCTCTGTAGAAGTAAAGATCAGGCATGACCTCCCATGGGTGCTCACAGGAGATTGTACCATGGGCCAGCATCCACCACATCAGACCCACTGAGTGAGCTCCCTTGTTGTTACATGGAATGGCAATGTCTACATAGTGAAGTGGGGAGTCTGTGTTGCACAGTGCAATGGTTGGAAGGTTAACATATGATGCTTCAGTCAAAGGCTGATGATCCGCATGAGGATCAGTGACCACCAAGAGGCAAGGCTCCCTGAAAGCTGCCTGGATCTGGTTAGTGAAGGTGCCCGGAGTGAAGCGTCCAGCAATAGGTATGGTGCCAGTGGCAGCAGCAAATTTCAAAACAGCTCTCTGGCCAGTGTTCCTGGATGAGATGACACTAGCATCAGCTGGATTTTCAATGGCAACAATGGCACAAGCTGCCAGCAGAAGCTTTTCCCAAGCTCTCTTCAAATTAATGATATAGATGCCGTCACTCTTCCTTTTGTAGATATACTGTTCCATCTGGAAGTCCAAATTGGTGCCACCCAAATGGGTGCCTGCAGCAAGGAATTTGAGGACATCCTCCTCCTTCATCTGCAAGACATTCAGGGCTCTGGACATTGTGAAAGTTTCCCTTGAAAGTTATGATAGAAACCATGAACAATGCCGTATGGACCCCTCTTCTGGGCAGCAAGGAAAGCAATTAGCTTTGTTTGTAGCTGTTTTCACATTGTTATCATCTTCTGAGTTAATGTTTTGGTCTTCCCTGCCACATATTATCTTTTTGTGGTCAAGTTCTTTTCTTTTTTGTTCTTCTTTGCTCATTTTCCCAGCCTATTGTACTTTTTGTAAAAATTGGACTCTGCACACTTTGAGGTGAAACACTGTCCCAAGCTTCAGAAATTTTTGGCAGCTGTTTTCAGAGTTAGTTCTGGGGGGGAGGTCTTCAAATTATTGGAACTTTCAAGATGATGTGATCTGGAACAAGATATGGTCACTGCTCTCCTGGTCTGTACTTTTGTCTTTACTAATAAAGGGTCCCTACCTTTTTGCAGTCTTAAGTGCTACTCTTTCTCTCTGAGTCCAGAGCTCATGCTTCCTTTGTTACTGACCATAGGTGCTCCTCTCTACCCTGAAACTGTGACTCAGAATTATGTATGAATAGAGTTACCAATCAGTACCAGTTGCACCCAGTACCAACAAAAGATCTTCCATGTAATCTTTGACCAGCTGACCAACCCTGCTACCCTCTGAGCTAAGAAGTCCTGGAGCTTCTGCTTATACTGTCACTGATACCTCCAAGGCCCACTCTTGGCATTGCTGCCATGTGTGCTGTGTCCTTGCTCCCACCCTGGTGTCACAGACCTTTCCTGCCAACCTCATAAACTGTCTAATGCTGGAAAAACATCTCACTCTGACCTTTTTTTCTGTCTCTAAATACTTCAAAATTTGATATGAGGAATTTTAAAATGAGGATTTTAAAATTTTTGAAGGGGAATATTGGAAAATTTCAACTTAATTGCTGCCTGTATTCCACAGTCTTGACTCTGCACCCTCCTTATATCCATAAAAATTATTGAGAATCCCCAAAAAAGATATTTATTATATTACATATTAGCATAATTGAAAATTAATTTTAGCTTCACAGGCCCTTTGAAAGGTTTCCTTGGACTGCAGTATGAGAAACATTAACCCAGAATACTAAGGGGTTAAGTAATTTACCCAAGGTCACAAGACCAGTATGTCAGAGAGAGGACCAGAACTCAGGTCTGGTTGGCTCTCTATCCACCACACCAGGCTGATTCTTCCTCTTCCTCTGTCAAAGCTTTTAATAAAATAATAGTTTTTTTTATTAGAGGATTTATTAACTGTAACACACCAAATAAGAAAAACAAAAAAATTAAAGGTTACATAAATTATTAACTAATGTCCCATTAAGACTTACCCTAACCCAAATTTAATACAATGAAATAAAAATGTTATATTCTCATGGGTTTGGGGGTAAAGTTAGTCATAGCATACAAGTAATACTGGTAGTGGCAGGGGAATATAGATGCAAACCAAATGTAGAAGTCCACTCTTTGGTCCATTTACCCATGATGAGATGTAGACCTGGCCCCATTGACTCCAGGATTTTGTTGTTAGACTCAAAGTTTTGGAAAGCACAGATTAGAATTCCCAAAGCAAATGGGGAAGGCATCCAAGGACTTACTTAAATGGCACTTTCCTCTTCTCTATAGAGGAATATACTGGGGATCTTAGAGAGAGCAGTACCTTCTTACTTGGAGGTGACAAATGTTGGAACCTTGGCTTCTCTCTCTTCTTTTCTGAGAAGAGTCCAGTCAGAAGTTTAGGGTTATTGCCTTTATTTATAGTATACAATGGTACTCTAGCTGAAAAGAGTACACTAACATTCCAAATTAATATCATGCTAAGTCAGTGATAACTGTACATCAAAGAGCAACCCAGGTATCCAAGCAAACTGGCCCATCCCATAGTGATTCTGTGCCCTCTGAGACTCTAGTAGCAATCTGGCCCAGTTTATAGAATCAAAGTCCAAATCCACTGGCCAAGCAATATACTCTGTCCAACCCAGGTATTTGCAATACAAGAGCCTACCCAAGCCAATGTGGCAGCCATCTATTGGCTGGGCAGACTAGTCAAGTGGAAGACAAAGTTAATGAGGGCAACTAGCACAACAGCCAGTTGACCCAGCCCAAGTGCCTCAAATTGAGGCATAGTGCTCCACAGAAGGCAAGCCCATCTGAGCCCTCCAATTCACCCCTTTAGTGGAGACATCAGATTCTGCAGGAAGTCTACACAGGTCAAACATGAGGTGATACACCAATAATTAATAATAACAACAACAACAACAACAACAACAACAACAATAATAATATGTGTCTTCATTTTCAAAGAAGACCACACCATCGGGGATGTTCTGCCATGACGAGCACATGAATTAAATTTGAGTGAGGGGGCTGTACTAAGTCAGCCTCGCTTTCTCCTCCAGGAACATCTGGGTCCAATAGCTAGATATGAATCAGGATGACTGGAAATGGCCCTGGATGCAAGGAAATCAGGGTTAACTGACTTGTCCAAGGTCTCACAGCTAGTGTCAGAGGTTGAATTCAAACTCCCATCCTCCTTATTCCAAGGTCAGTGCTCAATCCACTGTACCACCTAGCTTCCCCTTGTCATACCTATAGTCTTAGCTACTAGGAAGACTGAAACTAGTCAGTCTCTGAGTTCTGAGCTGAGATGGGCTATGCCAATCAGTTGTCTACTTAAATTTGACATTGAGGCGGTCAGCCTGTAGGAACAGGGAGCTATTAAATTGCCCAGGGAGGAGCGAATTAGAAAAGAAGCAGTTTTAAATCTCCCCAGTGGTGGGGAGGAGGCATTGTACTTCCAGCCTGAACCACAGAAGGAGAGTCATTTTTTAACATAAAATAGATAAGAAGTCAGCAGGGCTGAACATTATGTGGCATCTTCAAAGGAAACATCCTACCCCACTAGAAGCATTATGAGAATTTTTGTAAAATAGAAAGGACCCAAAATTTTGGAGTTCCAAAGCTGGAATTCATGTGTGTTTCCTATACATGGGTTATATCTCAATATCCCCACTTGGTATGTTTGTGTCGTTTCTTCCCTTCATAGATTATGTGTGGATTAGTAAAGATAGGGCACATTTGGTTTTCTGAAAAATACTTTGTAACTACTATTCTTTCTGAGCTATTTGAATAAAAGCCTTTGCTACTAAGTGAAATGCTAGCTGAAGGGAAAAGATATTGAAGTATAGATTAGTATAATAGCCACAAAGATAGAGAATACTCTGGGAGCAGAGTAACCACTCCACGGGGACTTAAGTACTAATGCTAATTTAGGCTGAAGAGAGTGAACCCAGAGAGATACTATAATTGCATAGGCATATGTATATGCATCTTATGCCTGTACATGTGAAAATGCATGTGTGTATATAGGTATACATGTATGTTATATATATATATTTAAATATATATTGTGGGTATGTATGTATATGTGTGTCTCTGGCATATGTGCATATGTATACAGGTATGTCTATTTTATGTGTTATATTTAAGAGTATATTCTTATGATGAATATTATTTCCAAATAATTCTATTACAGGATATTATAAATATATCATATAAACATTTATGTATAATTGTATGATCACCTAGATACATGAATAACTAAGGATAAATAAGCAAAAATACATATTAAACTTTTATGTCTCAAGCATAAGTTCTGAGGATCCAGATCTAAAAGGAAGAGGGTCCTACCCTCAAGGAGCTTACATTATACTAGAAGTAACCAGGAGGACAGAGAAATAGCAGGTGTTTTGATCCAAAAACCAAATTCTGTACAAAACAATTGGTCAGTAGACTGACTCAATCCTTTCCCCAGGCAGGGGAATTCTGCTATGATTAAAGGTTTCAGAATAATATGTAGAAACATGGGTTAGGTGTACAGAGTGGGGCAAACAAATGGTAGCAGAGGTGGAAATTATCTGGGTGAAGAAGAACCATGGTTCTGGATGAAAATTTCAATGGTTTACCTCTTCCTAGCCATGGAGGTTTGGTTTAGAAAGCTGAGCGACAACAGTGGCAGCATCACAAGAAAATGTTTGTATGTATTGTGTGTTTACATACATGTATGTATTGTATATTTACATGCATTCTTGTATGCCAAAATGATGCTATGGTCTCCCAGGTCTTTCTTTTCTGTCAGTGAACAAACGAAGAACTGGGTGGTGTTGTTCTACCCCACTCCCCAACTTGGTCACCAAGTGTTGTATAGAATCCTTATTTCTTTTGTGCTTATTCTTTCCTAATTTTGAATCAGTGTCCCAAAACTGAATTCTATAGTCCATAACATTGCACATTATGGAGAACCCATAGTTCTCTCCACAGAGTAATCAGAAGTCCCTCCAGTGAGCAGTAGTGTTGGCTGAATCTGATGGATGGAAAGATAGTTACCAATAATACAGAGAGCCTCTTCAGGTGTATATATGGAAAGAAAATCACCTCCAGAGGGCAAGAAAATGGGGTCTCATGATGAAGAGAAGCACTAACTAGCTAGGGACTCTACTTGAAGTCCAACACAGAGCTATATTTATATAAGTGGTGTATAGAATGTACTCTTTCACGCCTCATACCTCTTCCCTGGATATTGAGACATGAAGATGCTCTCTGGATTAGTCTTATAGCTCCAACCTACTGACAAGTCTAGGCTTCCAGGGAAGGATCACCACCATGTGATTACATCCAAATTTTCTCAAAGTCCTAGCAGTGACTTTGCCACACCTTCCCTACTCATCACTCTAGAGCTTGAACCCCACTGGTGTGTTTCTATATACAAGTCTCTCCAAAATGAAAACAAATCTTAGCAATAACCATTTAATTAAAAATAAAGCCAGAGGAATGTCACAAGTACTCATATAGTAAATCAAATATATAAATAAGAATTACATTAAAATCCATACCTGAAAGAATGGAAGCACATTAACATGAGTGAAAATGAAAATATCCCTATGCTCAGTGTAACTCAAAACTCTAGAATTGAAATTTCTGTTCTCATTCTGTCTCAGACTAACTGGAAAAGTTCCTTGATGAATGTGGTCTCTATGTTGAATACATGCTTCTTTTGCTAAGCTGAGTTGATCCACACTATGATTGATTAACACTTCACTGAGCAAGATGTCTCAGCCAAAATAGGTGATCTGATAAGAAATTTATCTGATTCACTGCTTCCAATCTGATTTTCACACCAGTGGCAACTGTAATAGCAATCACTTCCATCCTGAAACTTAACCATTATGAAATCTGTCCTTTCTTCTAACTTTCTGACTTCAGATCTATAATCAGATCTTTAGCTAGAATTGTCCCATAATTATGTAACAATTCTGTTTAACATATCTTTTGGATATAGAACAGCTTATCACATTCAGAACTCAATGACTACTCTCTCAGAGCTTTGAATCAGGCTCAACCTTCAGCATCACCATCTCAAAGAAAAGTATTTTCTCTTAGAACTCTTAAAAAAAGTCATTCAAACCCAATAATGAACCTTAAACAGATCATCTATTACATTTTGAAAACTATTTAAAGTTGGTTATGTCACTAATTCTTGCTCACTTACACGTCAAGTTCTCCTCCATCCATAAAGTAAAATAGGAAATCAATATGGTATCACCAATAGATATTTAATAAGCAGCTATTCTATACTAGGCACTATGCTTAGCTCTGGGGATAGAAAAAGAGATAAAAAAGACAGTCCCTGCCTTCAAGGACCTTACAATCTAATAAGGTACTATGGAAAAAACCCTCAATTTGGAGTCTAAGATACCTGAGTTCAAATCTGTTTTACATATGCTACCTGAATAATCTCAGGTAAATTAATACCATTGAGCCACATTTTCCCCATTTAAAATGAAGAGATAGGATTTGCATTCTATGATTTGTTAGGTCCCACCCTATATTATCCTTTTAAGGAGTGGGTAAGGATCCTCAACCCATCAATAGTGTGAATGTTGACTAGTTTTTTTTAAAGTAGCAATATATTTGCACTTAATACATTTTCCCCAACCAGAACAAGATAGTAGGATTAACATTGTATCTGGAATCAAAAGATTTGTGTTAAATCTCAGCTTTGTCATTCTGTTTCTTTTTTCTGAGTCTTAGTCTCATCCTCTATGAAACAAAGCATTTAGTCTGGATGTACATTAAAGTTCCTTTGGAAAAAAATGTATCAATCCTATTATCTTATCTATGAAAGAGTTTACCTTGTGTTTAACTAATAAGATTTTTGCAGGAGGTCAGACACTGGCCTTTATTTTCTATGAAAAGCTAGCAAATTGATCAGGGTCAGAAGAGTGGAAGCTCCTTGAAGGCAGAGAATGCTTCATTTTGGAGGCAACTAGGTGATACAATGGACAGAGTACTAAATCTGAAATCGGAGAGACCTGGTTCAAATTCAAGCTCAGATACTTATTTACAGTGTAATGCTGGGGAACTCCCTTAAGATTTATTTGTTTCAGTTTCTTATCTATAAATTGAGGACAATAATAGCAGTCACCTTCCAAGATTGTTGTAAGAATGAAATAAAGTAATATTTGTAAAATGCTTTGCAACCTTAAAATTCTCTATAAATGCTCTCTACTACTTTTGTAATTGTATCTGCAGTACCTAATCATCATAAGTCTAGCAACAAAAGTGCACAGTGTTTTGCTTTACTAAATTTTCTTTACTAAATTAATTTGTTTGGTACTATTATTACCTTAAATTAAATTGATTGTTTTTATGATTTGTTTCTTGATGCACTCATTCTTTGAGATTAGATTATTTTATTTTCAATTAATCTTTAATCTATGCTTTAAGGGTCTTTTATTGAATGTAATTTTTATTGTGATGTGGCTCAGAAAGAGCATGTTTAATATTCTTGGGGTTTTTTCATTTATTTATGAAGTTTCTAAATGCCCTAATACATGGCCAATTTTTGTGAAGATATCACAAACAACAGAGAAAAAACAGTATACTCCTTTCCATTCCCATTCAGTTTTCTCCAGAAGTCTGCCATATCTAACTTTTCCAAAATTCTATGCATGTCCTTAATTTAATTCTAGCTCATTTGATGGTGAAAATTTGGTGATTACTTCATTTGGTGCATATATATTCAGTACAATTATTATTTCATTGTCTGTAGTATCTTTTAGCAAAACATAGTTTACCTGATTATTTTCTTTAAATTAGGTCTATATTTGCCTTTAATTTGACTGAGCTCTTTGACTGGATTAATTTCTTCTGTCAATTGAACCAAACTGGTCTCTAAACTGGTTGGTCAGAGCTAAACAGAGCAGATTAGAGACAGGAGAGTGAAGAATCAAATAGAAATTTAATTTCAAAGTGGCAAGGAAGGAGGAAGATTAGACACATGTGCCAGGACCCTGGCCCTAGTAAAGGAACCCGCTTTAGTGAAGACAGAGCTCAATGCTTCTACCTATGACTATAGGTAAGGATGTAGCCCTGACAACAACGAGTGCTAGCAACAACTATTTGGCAAGTTTGATTCATAGCAGACTTGATAACCTGAACTTGTCTGAGTTTGTTCTAGCTCAGAGAATTCCTTATGGTTGCCAGAGCAATACAATAATTATATGATTTTATCAGCAGGTGATTTAAACTAAGCTCTTTTGAACAGTCAATACAGCACTTATGTGATTCTAGAATGTTCCTAGTACTTTCTACAGTGATGATATATGGTAGATTTCTATAAAGACATAAATGGGAATAAGAAGATGAGACTTTTACTATTTTGCAGTTGTTAGTTATCCCACTCTGTTTGGGGCCACTTGAAATGTGATGTACATAATATCTATGTATTTATCCAAGATATAAATAATAAAACTACTAGATAATATAATAATCATTGGGCTAGCCTAGTTTAGGTTTGTTCTAAAATAGTGATTAAAAGAAAGACAGGGGGACAGCTAGGTGGTACAGTGGAGGGAGCACCGGCCCTGGAGTCAGGAGGTCCTGAGTTCAAATCCAGTCTCAGATAATAGATAATAAAACCATGAACAGATCCTTGAGGCAATTAAATAGACAGTAATAGATGAATAATCATAGATTGGAACTATCCACTTAATTAGAATTCAAAGAATCTAATTACATCTCCCTATCGCATACACAAGTAGAGCATAGAAAATTTCATAAAACATTTTGCTAAAATATAGGTAAATGGGGTAGCTAGGTGGCGCAGTGGATAAAGCACTGGCCCTGGAGTCAGGAGTACTTGGGTTCAAATACAACCTCAGACACTTAATAATTACCTAACTGTGTGGTCTTGGGCAAGTCACTTAACCCCATTGCCTTGCAAAAACCTAAAAAATAAAAATAAAAAATAAAATATAGATAAATCACATCTATAGAATTCCTTAGATCAACTAGACTAGGAACACTATAGAAAAAGGACAAATTATTCTTCTATGAACTTCTCTTGATGAAATCCTGTTGGCTCTTATTGATCTCTGCTTCCATTTAAGATATCAACAGATCATATATACATATATAAACATTTGACAAGTATAGAAGTGAAAAATCACTGGCCTAGAGTTTAAATATTTCACTCTTTTTCTTTTTTTTTAATGGACAAAATAAATGCAAATTAAAAGAACTCTGAGTAAAAAATATATGTGAAACATAAGCACCATGTCCCTCATATCCATCTCATATCCATCAGATTGGTAAAGATGATAGAAAAGGAAAATGACACTTACTGGAAGACTGGGTAAGGACAATAACATCAAAGCACTACTATTGATAGACTTGCACAACCATTCCAAAGAGTAATTTGGGATTATACCCCCCAATTACCCAATTACATATAAACTTTGACTCAGAAATATCATTATATACCTAAAAGAGAAAGGGTCTATATGTTCACAGTAACATTTTGTACATAACAAAACAAACAAAAATGTAACTAAAATAGATGTCTATAAGTTGGGGAATGGCGAAACAAACTATGATATTTGAATATAGTTACATGTTACTGTTCTCTAAGAAATGATTAAAGAAATAGATTAGATAAAGCCTAGGAATATTTGTATGAACTGGTATGAGTAAAGGGAGCAAAATGAGAAACATGATTACTATAATATTGTAAATGAAAACTATTTGAAACACTTAATTTTGATAATTAATCATCAATCCTGATGATTAATGATCTAGCATGCTCCCTTTCTCTTGATAGATTGTAGTTATAGAATGAGACACATTGCTAAACATAATCAATTCAATAACATTTGTTTTGTTTGACAACACTCATTTGTTACAAAGAAGGACCTTTTCTAATGAAAGAGATTATTATGGGTTTGGAGAAACTATTAGTTTGGGATGGTGATTGTAATAGGAGCTATATTAGTTTTCTGTGGACAGTGGAGAGAGCACCAGAAGGTTGTTTAGGTTGAAAGGAACTGGGCTACCTTTCTGTGCATCAATGAGGCAGAGACAGTGTTTTGGGGCCTTTCAGCTCTTTGCAGTGAGAATATTTTCTTTCTCCTTTTCATTTCATCCCTTGTTTCCCTTTCTCTTTTGGCTCTCCAAACTTACACAATATATTTTTTTTATATCTAGCTGCTTGAAACATAAAAAACATGCAAAAAGAAAATAGGTGTCTGAGGTTCTTCCTGAGTGCCAACTTCTTCAAGATTGCTTTCCTGCCTTCCTAACTTGGTCATTGTGAAGAAGAATAACATTTTATATCCTTTTAACTCTGAAGTATGTTTTTTTTTCCTTATTAGTAAAGTGGCTTTTAATTGAATACCTGTGATCCAGAAACATTTCAATGTATTTTACTTTGAAGTCAGAATCACTGGGCTTGCCTAGCTTAGGTTTGTTCTAAAATAGTGATTAAAAGAAAGATGGGGCGGCTAGGTGGTGCAGTGGAGAGAGCACCAATTCTGGAGTCAGGAGGTCCTGAGTTAAAATTCAATCTTAGACACCTGATAACTACCTAGCTATGTGACTTTGGGCAAGTCATTTAACCCCGCTGCCTTGCAAAAACTAAAAAGAAAGAAAGGAGAAAGAGAAGGAAAAGAAGGAGGAGGAGAAGGAAGAAGAGGAAGAGATGAAGAGGAGGAGAAGGAGGAAGAGGAGGAGAAGGTAGAGGAAGAGGATAAGGAGGAGAACAGGGGAAAAAAGAGAAAGGGAAAGAGGAGGAAGAAGGGACAGAGGAAGAGGAGATATTAATGAAGCTTTATAAATCACAAAAGAGCAAAAAGAAAGTTTAGAATAGAACAGAGACTAGAAGAACTGTGATGGTGCTAAATTAACTTTGAAGCATGCTTAAAACCATGTTTTTATGTGATAGATTCACAATTTCATATGAAATCCTCTTTTTCTGTCATATATGTGTGTGTGTGTGTGTTCAGATTTGTTGATGACTGCTAAATTCATTATTTTTAATTATTTTTAATTTTTCTTTAAGGCAATGGTGTTAAGTGACTTGTCCAAGGTCACACAGTTAGACAATTATTAAGTGTCTGAAGTCAGATTTGAATTCAGGTTCTCTTGACTCCTGGGCCAGTGCTCTATCCACTACACTACGTAGGTGCCCCCTGCTAAATTCATTATAACAAATAAAATAGATGTTAAATGTGACTACATTTATTCTTTAACAGTATGTTGTGAATTCTCTCTTTTTTCATGTAACTGAGGATTGTAAGATAATAAAAATAGAAAGTGTTTCCCCAGAAATAGCACTGTTATAGACCTATAGTTCTAAGACCATTTTGTGGGAATTTCTAAGAGAAAGAAATGAGAAGTTTAGAATTGGAAAATGTGAGGTTCCTACTTCATTTAGGCACTTTTCTGAAATGAGGCATTATCTTGGTCTCTGGAAAGCTCTTCTATTCCTTCCTTTCAAAGATTTTGTAAGGTGGTGTCAATCTTGTTATAGTCAACATTCTAATTATAGAGCCTCAAAAGAATCCTGTATTATTACTTGTCATCACTAACTCCCTGTGTTGGGAGTGGATAATTTGCACACCTGCTGCTTTCCTTGACTATAGTTGCTGTTTCTCAGGTGAAGAACTGTTAGATAATACAAGTGGAAGTGGAACGTCATATATTGGGCGTATCTGCTTGGCTGATACTACCATATGAAAAAAATAGCAATAAATCTCATTGTGTATACTAATAAAGATTTGGGAAAGCAGATGAGGATGGAATAGCTGAAAGAAGTAAGATCCAATTTAATGGGAGATAAAGAGGGAAGTTGCAGAGGTACAGACCCAGGTTGAATCCATTGACCTAAGAAATCACAAAACTCTAGTATCACTCTCTGGATGATAAGGTTAAAAATGCAGCATGATGCACATTTGGTGACATGGCCAATATGCAAATTGTTTTCTTAACTCTGCATTTTTATTACATGACTTTTTTCTTTCTTTCTTTCAATGGGAAGGGAATGTGGAAAGGAGAGAAAATAAATGTTTGCTAATTGAAGACATAAAATTTAAATTTTAAAAAGATATTACTCATTAACCACTTCAAAATGGATTTAGAGAAGAAAGGAAAGGCAATGTGAGATGAATAATTGAAAATGGATTTAAAAATCCCCTAAAAGTAGCGAGAATGAACATCTTTGGACATATGACACCAGTTTAGAGATCTGGGAAAGGAGCCCCATCTTCCCCCATGTATACATGGTGGAAGTCCCATTTTGAATTCTTTTACCAGCACCCCATACTGTAGTCCTGTTCCAACAGTTTACCAAGATGGAAGAAGATTGAGATGACAAGAAAACACTTCATTAACGACCCTAATTCTGTTTATTTGTGGAAGCTACCTCCCAAGAAGTTATTGAGAAGATATCATATTATATTCAAAATCTTTCAAAGACCTCCAACAATGGCTGGACAATCACACCTACCAGTTCTTTCAAAACAGAATTTCAGTTAGTTGTTTTGATCTTGTTCTTTCAGTCTAAAGATAATTCTCTTAGTAGAGAAAGAGAAACAAAATAAAAATAGAACAAGCTTCATTGACTTTTCATCCACCATTCTCAGATTTACACTACAAATATTTGCTCTTATACCTTCTTTGATCTTCCTTTTTCCTAAAATCACTTATAAAACTTTATATGGCTATTATTGTTCTTTGAATTCTTCTCTCTTTAATCAGAAGGAGTCCTGACAGAAAGGAGGAGTTGTCAAAAAAAAGTGAATATGCAAGGAACACAAAGACCAAATTAGATCTAAAAATATCTCCCACATAGAGGGAATGGAAGTAAAGTTGCTGAACAGAATTGTCTAAGAGACACACTCACAGACAGACAGACAACTACTGAGATACAGAGAGAGATAGAGAGAGGAGACAGATAAAGACAGAACAAAGAGAAAAGCATAGAGAAGCAAAGACAGAGAGATGGAGAGAGACAGACAGACAGAAACAGGCAGGCAGAAGAGACAGACAAAGAAAGAGAAGAAAGAGGAGGAGTGAGAAGGGAGAGGGAAGGAGGGAGAGACAGAGACTCAGAGACAGACAGACAGACAGGATCAGAGAGAGACATAAAGACAGACTGAAGTCAAAATAAGAGCTATGGTTTGCCCACTGCTGCCACCCCCATATACCCAATAAATAGACTAGGGGATATTTGAGAATTTGTTCATATCCTCTATTCTGGAAGGTTCCTAGGCACCTTCAAATATTGTGTTTTCCAGTGTCTTTCTCTAGAGCCTTTTACTGAGGGCTGTCAGCAAACTCTATTTGGTATCATTTTTATTATTCAATAAAGAGTTTAAATCACCCTTTTTAGCCCAATACCTAGACAAACTAAAAATTTCTATCATTCTAAAAGAAACCAGGTCTAAAAGATCAGGTGTAGAGATCTCAAACACCCCCAAATACAAAGATGCACAAATTCAACAAAATTCATTTTACAATGTTTATCATTTTGGAGGCACAGTTTTTAAGGCATGAAATATATTCATATTTCTCTCTAATTGCTAAAGACTCCCAAACATTTTACTTTTTAATCCCATTGAATCCACAAAGGCCCTCTGTGGATTTTCTTGGTAGAAGATCATTGGAAAAAAATTAACCAATTCACTCAGTATTGTGTTTGATGATCAAAACTATTAAGAATAATACTTAATTTTAAAAATTAGAAAATAATCTTCAAAAAGCAATTTGTAGGATAATTGTTTCACAAAGATCAATTTCTGTCTACAATAGCCCCAGTGTATCACAAGTCTTTTCTAGTTATAGAAAGTTCTAAATATGACTGCATGAATTGGGGTTTAATTTTAATTACCACTTCATATTAGACAGAATATAAATGATAATAATAATAAAGGAACATTTCTCTTTTTTCAGTTAGAAGATAATTCTGTAATTTTTCCTCACAAAAGAAATACTAAAAATACAAATGACTTGCATTGCCCTATTGACAAATTCTTAAACATGAAGCAGTAATTGACAACTATTATGTTGTCCTGTGAGACTGAGTGCAAGAAAAATTCAGTGCTCTGATACACAAATCTGGCAAAAAACATATTGATTAATTCAATTAGTCTAAGTATCTTCTTAAAGAAAGTAAAAATGGGGAAAAATCTATAAAGCCTTTGAAGTTTTCTATGCCCAAACCATTTTCTTTGTGTTATTTTCTTTTGTTATTTTTTCAAGCAGCAGGTTTTTGTCTTTACTAATCTATCTCTTTGATCTCTCCCCAAGTAGGAGTAACTTCTAAATGTGTGTAATATAAAAACAAAACATGGCAACAAAACTAAAAGTGACCAAAAGCCTATTTATTCCACAATTAATTATCCCCATTGAGTGTGTATGTATATATATATATATATATATATATATATATATGTATGTATGTGTGTGTGTGTGTGTGTCTGTGTACAAAAATATAGGTGTATACAGACATGTGAAATGTGCATCTACACATGAGTTTATTACATATGCGTATGATATGTGTATGCATAAATTATGCATTGTGAAATACATAATTAACAACAAGAAAATTTAAACTTTAAAATTAAACTTAAAATTATATACAGCTAAGTCCTTTTATGGTATCAGAATGACATGTCTACAGTATAATTACTGTGACTATGATCTATTGGAACTGACCATTTGAGGAAAAACATGTAAGAATCCAATAGTCTGTTCAGTTAAAGGAAGACATAGAAAAGGCACTGTCGTGCCTTTTTTCTCTGATAGATTTGATTAACATCAATCTTTAAACTGTCTATTCTCCTTTTCAGAATAGTTTAAATAAATGTGATAAAGTCAAAGTAGATAAATCTGTTAATGTCCAAGGGAGAGGTGGCAATGGACTAACAGGAATATGCATCTCAGAATGCTAGAAATATGAGAACACAGACAGGATTTTAACAAAGTTGTATCTTTAACAAAATGGTATCTTGTTATTTTTTCCTTTTTTTCAGGATATCAATCTCCTCTGACAACTTTGGTCAGGTCCTTTGGACTCTGATCAATAATCCAGAATATTTCACTCAAGACTAGTCATCGTATAACCCGTCATGTCTTCTTCAGGAACTAGGAGATGGCAGATACTAAGGCAGTGGCAAAGACTATGTGATTTGCAGAGGCAAAAATCATTTTCACCATTAGGTTATAATTTATATCACTGGACTTATATCATCCATTGGCTGGCATATCAACCATCCTTTGGCTGGCACTCAACATGCCCCTAAGTGTAGTAAGAAACATGGCTAGAAAAACATCACATTAATAGAATATTATTAATGCTTCTTATCACAGCATATTATCCTTCCATCATATCAACCATGAAGTCCTTCTGATCCAGTGTTTACCAGATCTTCAAATCCTTGCTTGTCTCAGATCTACTGGATTGGTGTGTGGATTGCCTTTCAGAGAAAAGCTATTCTAGCCTATGTGAAGAAAGTGTTGCTCCTACCAGTATACACAGAAGTTGTGTTGTGTTGTGGTTTTTTTCTAATAACTAGCATGTGTTATGCTACAACTGTATGATCACTATGCTTAATATTAATTTGAGGAACAAATGTATTTGACTTCATGTTGTAAAAAGTGGCTCTTGTGAAATGAGGTAAAAATTCAAAGTATATTTGAATTGATCTTAATGTTAATCTAGGCAGTCATATCTAGAAACGGAAAGACTTCTCTTCCTGAGATCAAATCTGGCCTGACTCTTACTAGCTATGTGACCCTGAACAAAGCAATTAACCCTGTTTGCCTCAGTTTCCTCATGTATAAAATGAGCTGAGAAGGAAATAGCAATCCACTCCAATAGCTTTATCAAGAAAACCTCAAATAGGGTGATGAAGAATCAGATACAACTTCAGCAACCAAACATCAATAAGAGTGTTAATGTGGGTAAACATATTTATGCAGCTGTATCACTAGCCCACCATTCCAGATAAGGTACCCCAGTTGTCCATAAGCATTTCCAAATGTTATATCTAGGCATAGATTGCCAGTAATGTCAAGAGAAGAGGGAATGGCAAGATCATCTTGACTCAGTTTCTTTATTATTTTTTTATCCATCTAATGGGAAATTTCGTCCTTTAGCCCACAGGGTTTTAACTTCATATACACAATTCTGCAAGGAGTATATGAATAGATTTCAAAAGATCTGGGAAGAAATTATTTTTTTTCATTTAAACATAATAATAGGTTTCATTTCTAAACATAAGTATTGTATTTTATGCATTTTACACCATGATTCTGAAGATACTGAGACTTAACCAGATTGACTGGCTAAAGGGTATAGGTTTCAAAAAAAGGTAAAATCTCTCATAGAATCATAATCATATCATGGGCCAGATCATGATACCATTTTTGAAATATAGATAATTCTGATAATTTGGGATGTTTCCAAAAGGATCTTCCAGTTACTTGGAATTAAAAAAGTTAAGTGAGTTTTGTACCATTATTCCTGAGATAGGTCAATTGATTTCTTTCAAGTCCAAGCCCAAAAGAGGATAATGAAGGTAACAACTTACAAGCAGAGTTTTTTCTCTTTTCACAGAAAGGGTAAAAGGAGCAAGAGTCACTCAAATATGAATCCGGATCAATAGCTATATAGATATCTATATCTATAGTTATATTTAAAGCTTTATAATGAAATCTAGGTATCACTATAGATATAGATTTTGATGGCTCAGTATTTATGCATTTATACATGGCTTATATATTTATATACATATATTTTATGGAGATACAAGTCTCTATAAAATATAAGCAAATATACATGTAAATGTGAATTAGATATACATATTCATATGCAGAGATAGATTTATTCTTCATATTTATAATATATTTACATATGATATATACATGTCTCAGATGTGTGTGTTGAGAGATGGGAAGAGAAATAAAGATAAAGACAGAGGGAGACAAAAAACATAGAAACAGAAGCAAAAAAAAGAAAAAGAAAGTAAGGAGAATGACAGAAATAGAGATGAGAAAAATAAAAAGAGACAAAGACATAGAGACAAAGAAAGATCAGAGGGACAGAGAGACAGAAGTAGAACGACAGAAGGAGATGAGAGAAAGAGAGATGAGAGAGGCAGAAAGAAAGAGACAGAGTCTGGGTCTTCCTAAACTATCCAGGCTGGAAGTATATTAGCCATTCCTAACTCTGATCCCAATCCTGATCAATACAGAAGTTTGAATCTGCTTCCTTTCCTTCCCTTGGTTAGTTTGTCTTGCCCCTCCATTGGCAGCTTGATGGCTCCTTGCTCTTGGAGGTTCATCATATTTGTTCAGACTTAGTGTGGATCATCAAATGGTCTTAGCCATGCTGCAACTCAGAACTCCTAGAACTAATCAATCAATCCATAAGCTTCAAATGCCAACAGGAGTAGATATTACAGGTGTGTACCACATTCAGCTAAGCAAATAGTTGATAAGAAATCTAAATTATTAAACTCGCACATTCCTGAGTTCACAGGGATAGAGAAGTGTAGGGTGAAAAATAGCCTGCAACTTCTATTTCTACCACTTTGAATTTGCTGTTATCTACAGGTTTTAAGGGGGACTTAAAACTACATCTAGCAAATGAAATCTATTAATTTCCTTGTTTCAAGGGGGTGGTTCTAGTAACCCCTCTGCATGAATGACATCTAGCTTGAGGAAGAGGGAACTCAAACTTGAATAATTTTGAATGATATTCTCTGAGAAGTAGAAATGGTAGGAGTTTCTATATCCTCAGAATCATGTTGTAAAGTGAATAAAATACAATGAAGTTAAACTGCTATCGAATAGCCATGCCTTTTTTTATTCTACTGGTTGTCATATTGGAAGCTGCAGGATTGAACTGGACAGGGCTCCCCACACAGGGGAAGTAGCCTCTGAAATAACTTGAAGATATCAACCAGTTTCAAAAGTGTCTTTTCTATCTTGATTGGCTGGATCAGATCAAATTCATATCAAGTTTAGTTAAATTTGGACTGGTACCGAAAGGGTTTATCATCAATCCTGATGGCACAGAGGAACTCCAGAAAGGAAGGGTGATTGCTGAAGATGCCAGCAATATCTTTCACAAAATCCAGAATGAAGTGTGAGAGCTCCCTGAAACTGGAAAACAAGCTTTTGGGAAATTTGTACTCTCAGGAACCTAACCCTTATAGCCACAGTAGTAGCTCTAGTATGTCTGCTAAGATATTGCTTAGAATTTTGTTAACTCTTAATTAGTATTTGTTAATTAAATTTAAGAGTTAATAAAATTAACTCTTAATAGTTAAAGAGTTAATTAAATTAATTCTTAATAAGGCTAAGTTATACATTGCTAAAAAGGATTAGAATCATAGGATGGTAAACAATTATGCTAACTGAGGTATGGAATGTAATATTTCATGACCATTTACTAGCTGTGTGACCTTGGCTAAGTCACTTAACTCTAATTGCCTCACATCCAGAGCCATTTCCAGTTGTCCTGATTTCTATCTGGCCACTGGACTCTCTCTGGAGGAGAGAATGAGACTGGAGACTTAGCACAGCCCCCCATCCCCCCACCCAAATCCAATTCATATGCTTGCCATGGCATCACCTCCCTAATGTTATGGTCTTCCAGAATGAAGGACAACCATTATCATTATTATTTTTTATTTTTATTATTATTATTATTATTATATACAGCTTAAGGGATGGGGAAGATCATATGATACAGATGAAATTTCAGAAAGGGAAAGTGTCCGGGTTATATTGAAGCTCAAGATGCAAAACCCATTACAATTTGAGGACACTAATCTCTACTAACTTTTGCCAGCTAGAGCATAAAAAGATGTCCTTGTTTCATGCAAAAAGATGTCCTTGTTTCATGCATAACAGGTTGTGTGCTGATAATGGCATCTCTGGCATCCTCATGAGCATATTAAAATGTACTCAGAGAAAAGAGACTCAGACAGAAGAATTCTTGCCTCCCCAGAACTATGGCTTCCCCATTCTGTGAAGATTGAACTTGCCCTCACTCAGATGTCATCTCTGTGATAATCTAGAGAAGGTCTAGGTACTTATCAGTGCCAGAAGCATCTATATGAATCTTCACTTTTTGTTTAACATAACTTCATTATAAACTTTCTTTAATGCTCTTTGCCTAGTCACTGACACCAATGAGATTTGAAGCCCCTTGCTAGTGGGCCTTCTGAGCCAGGGTAGGAAGGGGACACACAGGAGTACAGGAATGAACAATGGGTCAGCTAGTATAGAAATAATGAAAGGGATATGGGGGGAGTAAGATATAGTGAGCCTGAAAATATAGCTCTAAGCTATAGATAGAATGGGAAAGGTTTATATGCTAAGCAGAGGAATTAATCTTCCTCTTAGAGGAAGTAGAGATCAATCAACTGAATAATCCTGACCTTATTGAACTTCTCAGTCTATAAAAATACCATATCTCATGAATGGCTATCTCATCATTTGACACATTTATCCAGATATTTGCATGATTTTTTGTTCTTTTGAAAAATCAAAATGCAGACCTTAAATTTATCACTATTAGATTTCACCTTATTAAATTCAGTACATTATTCAGATGGATCAAAATCCTTTGGGATCCCATTTTATCTGTTTCTGCCTGCTTACTGTTTCTGAGGTCTGATCATTAGGACAACATAGCACTTGTTTCTGGCACCTCATTACCAGTACTACTGAATGACTAATTCTTAATTAGCAAAATACTTCTGGATGAAAATGTACTTTAGAAAGGGCTTTCAATCTTAGTTCCTTTTCTGACCTGCAACTGAAATTATAGACTTAAGCCTTAAAAATAGACCAAATCTACTTAAAAGTCATTTTCGATCAACTGATGGGTCTGGCATCACCCATCAGTAATAAGGCTAAAAATATAGCTCAAATCTTAATCATGTCCCTGATTCAAGGAAATGTTGCCTTGTTGGAGCAGTCAGGAGCTCAGAGTGAACTAAGAGAGTCAAATCGCTATCACCATATCATGAAAACAGCCCAGACCCTGTACCCAGAAGTCTTATTAAAAAACTGTGACTCCTTCCCTCCCTTCAGTGTAGCAATCCTGCTTCTAACCTGCCCTCATCACCACTATTAAGGAGTGTATCCCCTATGGATAAAGGACCCACCATCTGCACCACCACCAACACTAACACTTGACCAACTAGAACAAGTAAACCCAATAGCCCTGCCACACCCCAGATCACTACTTCTGTTTCTAGACCAACCCTAGAGTCATCATTAAGTGGGCACTCCTGGTGAATAAGGGACTGCTCATCCAATTAATTACCATGCATTTATAGGCAAGTCAGTCTCCCTAAAACAGAAAGGAACCCTACAAGGGCGATAGCATTACCAGGCAAGACAGATCTTTCTTAGCCCCTTAACCAATACCATCACAACCAAGATCTACACCAGGTAGGGACCCCTTTTTCTACTAAAGGTCATTTGAATATTAATAACATCATTAGCAGGTCATACTAGGTTAAACACTTAATTCACCCCAAAAAGCTTGTAGATTTTTTGAATTTTGGAGTTCTGTCTGGTTGTCTTGACTTTTTTCCTTTTTTATTCATTTCAGTTTTTTATTTGTTTTTTCTTTTAACATTTTATTTGTTTTCCAATTATACACAGTAGTAATATGTACCCATCGTTTTTTGCAAGGCTCTGAATTCTACAATTTTCCCCCCTCCTCCCTTACTTCTTCCCCCCAAAGGCTGTCTGACAGTCTCTACATTGCTTCCATGCCATACATACATGCATGTAAATTGAATGTTATAGAATAAACATAAGAATAAACATAAACCCCCCTCCGCCCCAAGAAGATGAGAAATCTCAAGAATAGAGAGAGAAAAAAAATGTACTTCAGTCTGTGTTCAGATTTCAATGGCTCTGTCTCTATAGTGGGTTACTTTCTTTATCATAAGCCCACCAGAAAAGTTGCTTCAATGTCTTTCCCTCAGTTGCTATTATTAGCTGTACCTCCACTCTATTTCTCCCCACTCTCATTTATTCAATTCTCTCTCTCTCTCTCCTTTCATCCTGGCCCTGTCCAAAAGTGAGTACCCTCTCCCTTGATCTTCCCTCTCTTCTATCACCTATTCCCCCCTTCCCTCCCCCCATTCCCCCTTCCCTCCCCATCCCCCCCCATCCTGTCCCTTTTCTCCTATCCTTCTCCAGGGCAAGACAGATTTTCTTACCCTATTAAGTGCATGTCATTTTCTCCATGAGACATTTCTGATGAGAATGAAGGCTCACTCATTCCCCCTTGCCTTCCCTCCCTCCATTCCATTGAAAAAGCTTTTTCTTGACTCTTATGTGAAATCTTTCAGCTTCTTCTTCATCTCCTTTTCCTTCCTCCCAGTACTCTCCCCCATCACCCAATGACTCCATCCCTTTTCCACATCATACCATTATATTCCACTCCTTCCTATGTCCTGTCCACGTATGCTCCTTCTAACCACTCTTATAAATGAGCAAGTTCATGTGAGTTATCAATATCTTCTTCCCATGCAGGAATACAAACAGTTCAACATCATCAAGTTCCTCATAGTTAGTCCCTCTCTTCCACCCCCTCCATAGTTCACCAGAGTGTTGTACTTGGAGATCAAACTTTCAGTCCTGCTCTGGTCATCTCAGTAGGAAAGTTTGAAAGTCTCCTGTTTCACTGAAAGTCCATCTTTTCCCCTGAAAGAAGATGGTTAGTTTTGCTGGGTAGTTGATTCTCAGTTGTAAACCAAGATATTCTGCCTTCCAAAATATCATATTCCAATCCCTATAAGCCCTTAATGTAGATGCTGCCAGATCCTGTGTAATCCTAACTATGGAACCTCAGTAGTTGAATTGATTGTTTCTGACAACTTTTAGAATTTTCTCTTTGATTCAGGAATTTTGGACTTTGGCTATAATATTCCTGGAAGTTTTCTTTTGGGATTGCTTTCAGGGGGTAACTGGTGAATTCTCTCGATTTCTATTTTACCCTCAGCTTCCAGGATCTCGGGGCAATTTTGCTGTATTATTTCTTGAAAAATGAAGCCTAGGCTCTTCTCCTGGTTGTGGCTTTCAGATAGCCTAATAATTTTTAGATTATTTCTTCTGGATCTGTTTTCAAGGTTGGTTCTTTTTCCAATGAGATATTTCACATTTTCTTCTAATTTTTGACTTTTTTGGAAGAGTTTTATTTCTTCCTGATTTCTTGCAAAGTCATCAGCTTCCTTTAGTTCCATTTTGCATTTGAAGGAGGTATTTTCTTCAGAGAGCTTTTTTATCTCCTTTTCCAGCTAGCCAATTCTGCTTTTTAAGGCATTCTTCTCCTCATTTGCCTTTAGTTTTGCTTTTTTTTTCCCATTAGACCTAAACTGGCTTTTACATGTTATTTTCTTCAGTTTTTTTTGTATATCTTTTTACCAAGCATTTGATTTGGTTTTCATGATTTTTCTGTATCACTCTCATTTCTCCTCCCAATTTTTCTTCCACCTCCCTTAATTGCTTTTCAAAGTCTTTTTTGAGCTCATCCATAGTCTGAGCCCATTTTCTATCTCTCTTGGTTTTGGATAGAGAAGCTTCGATTTTGTCATCATCTGAGTATGTGTTTTGATCTTCCATGGGACTAAAGTAAATTCTCTATGGTCAGATTCTTCTTTTTCTGTTGTTTACTCATTTCCTCAGCTCAAGACTAATTTACAGCACTTCCAAGGCTTTGGGGGTTGATTTTTTGGGGGGGACACCCCACTGGGACCTTTATTCCTCCAAGGTCTTATGCTCTCTAGCCTGTGCTTTGTTATGTAGATGACCACAGCACTGCCTTCTGCCCTGGGGCTATAAGGAGAGTTTCAGTTTGGTTATTTAGAATGGAGGCCCAAACTGCAATATGTGAGTGTAAGCAAACAGCAGAGTCCTACCCCAGGGAGAGCAGAGAAATCCCTGCAGACTTCCCTTACCATCTCTCTGGGGGTGCAGGCTACTTTCTCACAGTTCTCGCTGAAGATTCTGTGGCTGTGCTCCTCATTCCACACTCACCCAGGTACAACAGAATTCTCTCCCTGCCCCTTCAAGCTGTTGCTGGTGATCTGTGGGCTGTACTGGGCTGGGCTGCACTGGGCTGGGCTAGGCTAGGCTGGACCATGGCTTTTTTTTTCTGGTCCCTGGTCCTGGTGAAACACACCTTTCCCACAGAACTTCTAAGTTATCTTGGACTGGGAAAATGTATCACTCAGTCTTTTTGTGGGTTCTGCCCCTCTAAATTTTGGCTAGAGCCATCCTTTGTTTTGGGGGGGTTGGGGGGTCAGAGTTCTCTGGAATTGCTGCCTTCATGCTGCCATCTTGGCTCCACCTTGATTTTGAGGGCCATATTTGATCTGAAGGCCAGATGTTTCCCACCCCTGACCTAAATGAAGACAGCCCCTGACTGATCCCAAATGAATAGGGAATAGTAATACCTATAGGATACCCAATCCTACCTCCAACCTAACCCCAATAGCCATAGGAATCAACCCTTGTGGAGGAGTAATCTGACAATTTCTTCTGCAGGAATTAATATTCATCCTTCTAAGCAACCACAGCTAGTGAAGATCCAGCAAAGAAAATTCTTGCCAACAAAATCTTTGGAATTGGTCAACACCAGAAATAGATAAAGCTTTATAAGTGTCAATAGAATTGAAGAATGCTCAACTTTGTGGCTACATGTCAAGGATGATGGGACCCTTCCATCAACCATCATGTATATTGTTGCTCCTCCCATTAGAATGTGAAGTCTTTGAGAACAGAAACTGTCTTTTCTTTTCTATTCATATTCCCATTATTCTTAGTATAGCATTTTACACATAGCAAGCACTAAATAAATTATTTTTCATTAAGTCAATCACAATTTGAGTTTGCAGGTTCAGAAATCTTCAAGTTCAGTTAACCCATGCATGAAAGGAATCCCCACTACAAAATACTTGGCAAGGAATTGTCCAGTCTCTGAAGATTTCCAAGGATGAAGCACCCACCACTTCTTAAGGCTCCCTATCTACTTTGGGAGAGCTTTGCTTGTTAAGAAGTGTTTCCTGTCTTTGGGTCTAAATCCTCTTCTTAGGTTTTTTTTAGGTTTTTAGGTTTTTGCAAGGCAAATGGGATTAAGTAGCTTGCCCAAGGCCACATGGCTAGGTAATTATTAAGTGTCTGAGACCAGATTTGAACTCAGATACTCCTGACTCCAGGGCTGGTGCTTTATCCACTGCGCCACCTAGTTGTGCCCCGCCTTTTTTTTAAATCTTCTTCTTGACAACTTCCACCAATTGTTCTGATTTCTGGCTTCTGAAGTCAAGCAGAACACTTCTAAATCTCTCTTTCTCAAGATAGACTTCAAAATTATGAAGTGGTATCGATTCCCTCCACCCTCCATCAGACAGCTCCAGCCACTTTCCCTTTGGTTTTCTCTTCTCCAGACTACCACCCCAACCCATGTCCTTCACCTGTTCCTTAAGTGACTCAAGACCTTTCACTACTCTGTCTTCCTCTGGTTGATCAATGTTCTCCCCAAGCTATGATTTCCCCAAAGTGAATTCAATAATCTCAATGAGGGCAGATTACAGAGAGACTTGCCCCTCTTATCCAGGAAGCTATATCTCCCTATTGCACCAGAAAATTCTACAAAATTAATAAGAAGACATAATGAACTAGAAATAAAGCGTTGACATTCTGAATATGGGCTTCTCATTAGATGTTTTTAAGGATGACCCATATGCATGAGATGAAGAATTTAAGTGTATAAGTCTTATATGTGGGTCTAAGGAAAAACTCCATAATCATAAATATTTCCCCACTACCATAACTTGTCCTGATGCCTATAATGCTCTATCATGAGAGGTCTGTCCCTACAATTCTCAAAAGAATTTTCAGTTTTCAAGAGCTTCTAATAAAATGCAAATATACCTGAGAAAGGCATTATCCTAGACCTTAACCGGATTAAAGTAATTAAACCTCAGCACAAAGCTTCATAAAAAACAGAATAGTACACAGGTAACAGCAGTCAATCAACAAAAAATTTATTAAGCAAGTATCACATGCTAGAGACTGTAGCAAGCACTGGGAATACAGAGAAAGGCAAAATACATCTCTTGGTCTCAAGGATTTCATATTCTAATGGAAGTAATAACATGCAAATAACCATGTGCATCCAAGATATATACAATGCAAAATGAAGGGAGTCTGAAGGAAGGCACTAGCAGTGGGGAAGAGGTGGAAAGGGGAGGAAAGGTCTCATCCAAAAGATAAGATTTGAGCTAAGTCTTAAAGGAAGCTAGGTGAGATTGGAGAGTCATTCTTAGGACAGGGAACTGTTAGAGAAAACATACAAGGTCAGAAAATGAAATATTATATGTAAGGAACAGTAAGAAAACTGTATCAATGAATTGTAACATATGTGAAGTTAGCAAATAAACATTGATTAAGCACCTAATGCTTGCCAAGTACATTGGAAATACAAAGAAAAATAAAAGAAAATCAGACTCTGCCCTCAAGGAACTTACAGCATAGTAGGAGTAACAATATACAAGCAACTATGTACAAACAACCTAGATACAAAACACTTAGAAGATAAATTAGAGGTCATTTCTAGCTAGAATTAAGGGGATTTGGGAAAAGTTTCCTATAGAAGGTGGGATTTTATCTGGGACTGGAAGTAATTCAAAAATCGAAGATGAGGAGGGAAACAGCTCCAGATATCATGTATAGTCAGAGAGAATACTGCGATTCAAGAGATGGAATGTTTTGATCATGGACCAGTGAAGAGACAAATTTCTCTATCTTAAAGAGTACAAGAAAACTGGAAGGGGGTTCTGAATAGCTTTGATTGCTAAATCAAAGGCTTTGTATTTGATCCTAAAGTTGAGAGGGAGTCAACGGAGTTGAACGAGTGTGGGGTGACAATGGCTAAGCCTGCACTTTAGGAAGATCACTAACAGCTGATTGGAGGATAAATGGGGGAAGAAGGAGGGTTGAGGCAGAGAGTACAACAAGTTGGCTATTATAATAGCATAAGAATAATGGGATGAGGCCCTGAATCAGGGTGGTGGCTGGGTCAGAGAAAGGGGGTAGAGATGAGAGATGTTTTGAAGCTAAAATCAACAATCATTGGTGACAGATTGAATACGGGGGTGGGGTGAAAAAGGAATAGGATGATGGGGATGTCTTTGATGGTAATAATGAAGACAGAAAGATTTAGGGAGAAGGAAAGGGATGAGTTTTGGATATATAACATTTAAGATGGATGTCTACGGGGCATCCAATTTAACCACTGAGCAGTTGGAGTTGGAAATGCACAAACTGGAGGTCAGTAGAGAAATTAGGTGGAGAAACATAAGGTCTAAGAAGATCGAAAAGGGAACAAGCATTAATTAAGTTCCTACAATGGATCAGGCTCTATGCTAAACATGTTACAAATAATATCTCATTTGAGAAGCGAGTATTTGCTAAAGGTCTTGGCAAGGTAGAAGACAGGGCTTGACAATAGACTGAATTTTTGGGGTGAGCCCAGGATAGTTCTTGGGAGCAAGCAGACTGTATGATGGGCTAAGGAAGATGGGAAGAAGGGAGGTATTGGCTATGTGACAGTCCATGTGCAATATCCAGTAGGTAGATAAAGATACAATATTGAAGAGAACCTGACACAGTTTGGGGTCTCCCACTTGACATTGTGATTTGTAGAATCTGAATTGGACACTACACAATCATTCTATAGTCTACAGAGTGATTATATACTCTATTTTATTCATTTAGTAGAAACTGAGTTTCCAGTTAGGGGATTAGGGCCCATTATTCACTTTTTATTATTTCTTATAGTCATTATGTTATTTTTAGCCTTTAATAGATTACTGAAGCTCAGTTCATGCCTGCAGTAATCATTACTATTTAATCCAGGGAGTCCTTTTCTTAGCTCAGTTGTTGATAATTCTACACCCTTCCATTTCGATTCTGGAAGGGCATTCATAGCGGAGGGACTATCAGACTCAAAGCAGCAATCTAAGTTAAATGCCTTTGACCCTTCCATATTAGGAAGAAAGTACATTGTCTACAGTTGGAGACTACTTAAAACTATACTACATAACTGATTATAGCAAATGAAAAGTCTTTTGGAATATCACTACTGTATAGTTCCAAAGGAAAGAAAAGCCCTGAGTGTCAGAATCTTGGTTTTCTACTGACTCTCTGGGTGACCTCGGGAAAGCAAGATCCTTACTCCTTGATAGATCATGATCAGTCTGTTCCAAAGTGCTTCTACCCACCCCAGCCTCTCTACTCTGCACTCATGGATGAGCATCCCCCCAACTTGTTCTATATCCTCAGAACCCCAAAATTACTCAAGAGGAATACTTTTTGTCCTGATAGGGTCAGAACAGATAAACTAGGGTTTGGGGGCTTAAGTGATAGTAAAAGACTCCTGAGACCACAAAAGAAAAGAGTGAGGAGGACTAGAAGCCAGAACTCAAGGTCAATCACTTCTCCAGGGCAAAGCCACAGAGGAAAAGGGTCAGGAGAACCTCCAGGCTTCCACTCCCTTCATAGGGACAGTCAAAAACTCAAAGAGGGGCATGGACATTCAGCTGTTCCCCCTCAGAAACACCCAGAACAAAGAAGAAAGGTAACAGAACCTTTAGCCTCAGTATTCTTTCTCAGAGCAAAATTAGAGAGGATAGAAAGAGCAAGAGAACAAAGAAAAAAGGAGAAGTCTAGTTGTCAAGCTTTAACTCCCTCAATAATCCAAGAAGGCCAAAAACAGGGTCAAAGGAGAGCTTTTAACTCCTGCTCTCTTCCTAAGAGAAAGGTCAGAAACATAGAAGAAGCAAGAAGAATTCAGTGCTCTCTTCTCCCTGAGGCAGGTCAAGGACTCAATGAAGAATCCAACTATGAAGCTCTGCTTTTCAGAATAGATCCTAGGCCAGAGGCAGATCCTCAGGTTTATGATCTCTAACCAAATCGAAGAATGGAAAAAATAGAAATAGGAGAGCTTCCAAGGCATTTCCTTCCAAGGGTCAGAGTAAGTGATGAGAGGAGTCAACCAATCATCCTTTAATTCACTTATCCATTCCCTCTCAGTTTAGACATCTGATTTGTCATGGGAAATTGGAAGAACTGACATCCTGAGCCCATACTTTGGTTCAGGAAAAAAATCCCTTCAATTCTTAGACCTCCATTTTATCCTTTGGAAAATGTAGGGTGTCACACAATGGTCTCTGACATCTTTACCACTTCTAAATCTATGAACTTAAGAGCATGTAATTCAGTCTCTGGATGGATTATGGAAGAGGTTCCTAAAAAATCAGAACGCACATGAATCAATCCATTCATCCATCCATCTAATTAGCTAGCCATTCTCTGACTTATGTTCTAATCTTTTACTTCTGTGTTTTTAGTCTCTGTGACTTGTGGCAGAAAAGAATGGAATGGGACTTTCACTGATCTATATATAAATATATATATGTGTATATATATATATATATATACATATATATATATATATTTATACAGAAGAGAAAGACCTTGAGTCAGCATAACAAATTATCATGGTTGACCACACTCTAAAATCAATACTTTATTTCAGGGATACATTCTCTCCTCCTTTCCAGTTTTTCAGTTATTCTCTCCTCCTTTGTAGCTCACTATTTTTGCTGGGAAGCAAGAATAGAATAAACTTACTAAGTACTGACCAAAAAGACAACTACAAAAAATTCCATAGAGGCAACTTAGAAAAGTAAGGATAAAATGGGTTCAAATACCACCTGAGACTGTGAATTTATGATTTTCTTCCACTCTGAGGTTCCCAGTCACTTCTCAAAGGTAATAAGTGATTAAAAGGAATATTACCTAGATATGGAACATTATAAACACTTTTGGACAGAATGAATAAGTTGGAAACTTGTGATGAACTATCTCTTTCTTCTTGCCCACTTTGTAATTCTTCATCTAAGAAATCATTGTGGGAGAGGGAAAGAGGGTTCCCTCAGGAAATGAAGGTGGTAAACCAACAGAAATTTCTAAAAATCAAAAACAAAAAGCATAACCCAGATCACCAGGAATCTACATACATTGAGAATTAAATCAAATTCAATATCAAACTCATGGAGAAGGCAAGGATGTAGACAAGCTAACTGTCTAAGGAGAGTCCAACTGATTAATGCAGGCTTCAAAACAAAAGGAAACAGGGATGGACTAGAAATTATGAATTCAAAGAGTCTTTGGAAATGGTAGAGACTTATAACTTAAGTAAATAAGAGAACATTCACCCACTGAAATAATTAATTTTAAACTTGTTAAAATTAAGGAATAAATGAAATGAATCCAGCTTGGGAGAAGAAGGATTGGAAGATTTGAAAGACAAACAGATTAGATTAAGCTCACAAGGAGAGTCAAACAAAATGAAACATCCACACATTAAAAATGAATAAAAGTCACCCAGACTATATCTTCTGAATCTACTTCCTCAATTTCTATTCATAGCAGCAGATTGAATCACTGGAGAATGGCTGACTACCAAATCCTCATTCCTTCTGGGTACAATCCCAAGGGTCATTGCAGTTACTGATACTGTTGTTGATTCCCTATTAATGTTGTCTCCATTGATTATCATTCAGCTTTAATTAGATTTTCAAAAAAAGTGTTCACTAAACAGATTTAGCAAGAACAGTTATCCCCCCCCAAAAAAAAATAAGATGTGCATTCTTCTCTAAAACACAAAGTCACTATGGTGCATACTCAAACATACTGCAAAATAGTAGTGAGCATAGAGATGCAAAGCATATCTCCTCCTTACTAAGAGTCTTTTTATCCCTTCAGTGAGATTTCCTGAAGTTTCTCCCTCCCCCCCCTCCAGGCATAGCTTTGTGGTAGGCTCTCTGATCTGTCTGATACTAGGTTCCTCTGGGACAACCCCTAAAACTTCTTGGTGATTTTCTTTCCACATCTGTTTTCAGGTTCTTTCACTATCATCAGCCATTAGTGTTCTGGCAGCCATTGCAACTGGATCTCTCCAAATTCATATGGTTACCTGAATTGGGTAAAATTCTCTCTCTCTCCTCTGCCAAATGATTCCTTCTCAGAGACAAGACTAGACACCTTCTATCACTAGATAGTTGTGCTACTGGAAACCAATTTTCAAACTGACTTGATATGCTACATAGATACCAAAGGATGTATCTTATATATGAATCAAAAAGAAAGTATGATCTATCATGGTCTTTTATTAAAGAATTCATGAATTTAAAAAAACTTAAAGAATAGAAAATTATGTCAAAGGTGTCTGCCCCTTCCTAACAGGCTACTGGAGAAAGAAATTCAACCTTCCTTTTTGTTGGTCCCAAGAGGTGTGAACAGCCAGCAACTTCAATCAGGACAAGCCACCCCACTGAGTGTGATTGGTATTGAGCTGAAGCTGTGATCACTGAAGCCAAGTTTGCAACACTTAGATTCTCATCTGTCACCGTATCAGCAGGGAACTTCTCTCCCACTCTCCCACTTCCATCTCCACCACACCTGCTACTGTTAGCAGGCTACAAGTCTGCTTGTCACACCTTTCAGAAGAGATTCAGTTCTCCTCAGGATGGGAAGAAACCACTGTCTTATCTGAGATGAGAATGCTTAGAATTCAGTAAAATTTCAGAACATTTACCTGCCTTAAAGGAAATCAGTCTTAATGCTAGTTTGTCCCATTTTATTTTTAACAATTTTTCATCTTGACCCTTGGAAGTTTACAACATAGAATCCTACTTCTGGGTGATGTCCAAGGAAAGGCAAGATTTTTCCCCTAAGTTTTGTGATTGGCTTGGAAAAAAAAGCAGTCTAGGACCAAAACTAGATGATAGATGGATGGATAGATAGAAAGGTATATAGATAGATAACAGAGAAATATTGATGATGTATAAATGTGCAAATGTGAATATATATATATATATATATATAAATACATATATGTAAACACACAAATCTGACTGTGATATACTAAAATATAGAAATTTGTTCAACAGACAACACATTCCTCAATAAAGTTAATAGAAATCAATAAAAATTGGTCTTGGTTTAGTTAAAATTTTTAGGGAGGACTATTATGTTTAGTCCATAGAACAGGCCACATAGAATTTGTCTGTGAATCAATGATTCTTCCAGCTACACCCAGAAAAAGTACTCTTCTTATCCTTGAACCTTCTGAGGATCCTTTCTTTCCCCTTCCCTTGACACTCGATTCCTATACACAGCCAGGATATTAAACCTCGAATAGGGAACAGAGTCCTCCCTTCCCGGGCAAGTTAGAGGAGGGGACAGGAAAGCTGGGCCCCATCACAACCATCATAGAGGGATTTCATTCAATTTGGAGAATGATAATAGTGGATGGGGTACACCAAAGTGCAACTGGGACTGTGTGGGGTCAAACTCACCTAGTATGGGGATAGAAATACTCTCCTGGAGCAGATCACCTGGAGTTCTTTGTGGGACAATGCTTCATTCCCCAGTACATACCCATGAAAACAGGGACCCTGAGGTATGTTCTAGAGCTCTCTACACAGAATTAGGCACACACATATGATCTCAACATAGAAAAGTATATGTGGAGCAAGAATAGATTATTTCATTTCTCAATATTCTTCCTCCCTTCGTTGTCAAGTGTGTTAGCACAGTTAGATTGATTGGAGTAGACATGAAGCAATTGGTTTGGACACAAAGATGACTTTACTAAAATTTACTTTGTAGTTTTCTTTGCAAGACTTTATGTCAACAGATGTATAATAAATTTGTTATCATCATTCAATTGTTTTTTAGTTGTATTGAAGTTTTGGGGTTTTCTTGAAAAAGATGCTGGAGTGGTTTGTCATTTCCTTCTCCAACTCATTTGATAGATGAGAAAACTGAGGCGAAGAGGGTTCAATGACTTGTTCAAGGTCATATAGCTAGTAAAGGTCCAAAGTCAGATTTGAACACGTGAAGCTTAATCTTCCTGATTTCAAGACCTAGCACTCTATCCACTGTCATGCCCTTGCAATGAATAGCGACTCCTAATACATTTCTACACTAATAACACTATAATATTTTTCAGTCAATTAAGTACCAATCCTTTCAAGAAATGTTCCATATTTTTGAAATCCAAAAGAAATGAGAATGCCTGCTTTGCTTGCATCATATACTTAGTTTCCCTAGCAACTTCTAGAGACAGTAGCACTTTCAGATCAACTCCAATACAGCCCATGCTTCAATAAATGTACAAAATAACCATAGACCCAATAAACACTCTACCATTCAAAGCTCACAAAAAATCTTTGACCTTTCTTTCCACAAATGAAAATCATTCTAAAAGAGTCTTATAATGCTCAAAAATGCCAAACATAAACAGCAATTAATGTCCATTTCTAAAGACAGAGTTCTCCAAATAGAGAGCTCTCCGAAAGGCCAGAACTAAACATGGTAGATGCCTTTGGACCATAGTTCTAGTTGCTAGCACACTTTGACTTCGATGTTGCCATCGCTGAAGGCTTCCTGCCTCATTTCCTCCACTGCACCCTTCCGATGATGATGATGATGATGATTTAGCCTGCCTCGCCTTTTGGCTGGAGAAAGGGACCCTTTGACAATGCAAAAGCAGATCGCAGAGAGGTAATTCTTTTTAAAGTTTTCATTCATGAAAGCATAAATGATAGGATTGCAGATAGAATTGGAGAAGCCAATGATTTGCACCACAGCAAAAATCATCTTGATGGTGACATCATCATATTCCTTCTCGAAATCACCTAGAAAAAAAAGAGCAATAGTTTTAGGACATAGCTTTATTGAGTTGGGAGAGTGATAAAATATTCCTGCCCATTTCCCTGCCTGCACAAATGATGTGATAGGCAGTGCCTTGGTCTAAGTAGCAGAAGAAAAGATTTGATTATTGCTTGCTGAAACTCAATGGTTCTGGGAGCCCACATAAGTCTGTAAACCTCTGTCTCCCTCAAAATGGAAAAACACATTTGATTTTTCATAAAATCTACTCCTAGTTGTACTTATTAGTTCAATTTTTTACACTCAGTTCTATTAACATCAGCTTTACTTTGTAGGATTTCCAGTATTTATTGTGAAGAAGGCCCTTTATAAGTACTAATGTTCTATTTGACTGTGAGCTACTAGAACCTTGGGCAATTAGATGATGCATTGGAGTCAGGAGGATGAGAGTTTGAATCTGGGCTCAGACACTTGTCTCTGCAAGTCACTTAATCCTGTTGACCTCCTATCCAAGGCCATCTCCTGTTGGCTTGATTCATATCTAGCCACTGGACCCAGATGGCTCTGGAGGAGCCACAGCACCCCCCTCACTCAAATCAAATCCATGTTCTTGTCATGGTATCACCTCCCTGATGTCATGTTCTTCAAGAATGAAGAACAAAAATCATCACTAGAACCTAGAATTTTTCCTTAAGCTCTGTTCCATGAGGATGTGTTTTATTTCGAGAGGACTTCAGGACTCCATGCTACTGCTCTGCCCACTATCTACATATCTCCTTCACTCTGGTAATCACCCCCACTTTATTCTTAGGGGTAATTTGGCTTCTGGCACAGCTTTGAAGGCTTCCCCCCCAATCCATTTCAAAGCTGTCCCACCCCCTTACCCCCAAAACTTCCACATAATGAATCATTTTTAGGCACAGCAACTTTTGAAGACAATTCCTAATGGATGGGAAGAAAAGCCCACTCTGACCAAATCCCAGCACCTTGAAATTGAAAGTCACAGCAGCTTGGAATTTATAAACAGAAGGGACACAGATCATCTATTCCAAGCACCTCTTTTTATAGATCAGTAAATTGAGACTGTTGTGAAGTGATTTTTCTAGATCCACCCAGCTACTAAGTGATAGAGCTAGAACTCAGAACCAAGATTTTGGACTCCAAATCATGTATTCTTTCAATCAAACCAAAAAGTAGGAAGATTTTTACAGACTTTTGCAATTTAAAACTCCTCTGCTGCATGAGACATTGCAATTTTCTTTTCTCTTCCTGGCAAGGATATATTAAAGAAGGACTTGGTAAACCTTTCCCTCTTTCCCATTTTTCTATTCAGTATTTCAAGGAAAACAGGCTAAGGTAACTTGACTATTCTACCTCGTTTACCCAAAGGGCCTTCTTGGACTTAAAGGCCCAAATGAGAGAGCATTATTCAACTGGAGGCTCTGCTGAGCCTCTAGGCCAGCATTCTGAATCTGAAGCCCATGAATGTGGACAGATTTCAGTGTCCATGAACATGAAGAGGAAAAATTTACATCTTTATTTTCACTAAGTTCTAACTAAAATGTATCATCTCCTTCAATTAGAAATTTAAAAATTATTCTGAGAAAGATTTCCTATGCTTTACCAGTTTGCCAAAGGGGTTCATGATACAAAAATAATGAGGAACTCCTGCTCTAGACTGATGGGAATCACCAAGATGTGTAGAAAGCAACTGGTCCTGTTATTGGAAACAAAGAGCAATGAGCCACCTACCCTGACCCAACATTGGGGACAGGGCTACTATTAGAAAATCTGTGGGGAGATCAAGTAGTTCCATCTATTGAGAAGGGATCTATAAAAGTCTTGTAAATCACAAAATTAAGAGTCTTCAGAAGGTCAAATTATCACAGCCAAGATAAGGCAATTTTGGAATATATCCTATGGTTTATGGACTCCTCTCTGGGACCACTATGAGCTGGGAATAGCAAAACAGGGCCAATGCCATCTGCTAGGGGGAAGTACTGGTACCTTGATTGGCAACACCACAATGGAAAATGGGAATGAAGAGTGCTAACCCACCTTCTTCCACCTATGGTAGGAAAAGCTATAAGCTTCATTGTGTAACTGGTCAAAGGAATTAGGAGCAACTATGAGAACTTCAGCAGGAGAACTACACTGAGGAAAACACAGTCCCTGGTGACTACCAAGAGCATGGATCAAGGTTACTTAGATTTCTTATTAAGGTGGCTTGGAGGTAGGTGTCTCTGAGACCTGTGGAAACTCATCTGTTTTATTTATTCTAGAAAGAAACCAGTACTTTCTTTGAGCTTTGATGAGCCACATGAGTGAAAAAAGGATTTGGGGTAATAACCTGGGTGGTGGTAGATGGTGAGGTATCCTGATGACTTACAAGAGAAGATAATCCAGAGAAGTGAGAAATCCCTCAAATTAAACCTCTACCCTTTATGTCACAGGAGATCCTTGGTCAAAAGGGTGGCATGTAAGCCTTGTTTTCCCTAAGTTTGTCTTATGATCAGTTCCAATTAGGTCAATCTGAAATCTTTAGGCTCTAAATTGTGTGGGCTTTTTCCGCTGTGCTTTTCTGATCTTCACAGGTACATTAAGAGAACATCAGGATGAAAAAACACAATGTGAAAAAATAAGATCTTAGGTAATAAAAGTAAATAAAACACAGAAGTCTTTGATTGAAATCCAAAACACTGGAAACTTACTGCTTCAAACCAGGACTTAAATTAGGACAGTTTTTCATTTCTTAGATCTCATAATGCATACATTTTCTGAATGAGAATGGGCAAACTGACTTTTGGAGATGTATGTTCAACTATTAAGGCTAAAGAATGTTGGGATCTTCCATAGTATCCATGATGATTCAATCCCTGACTGCTTGAATGTAACCTAATTACTATTCCAGAACTTTGGTCCAAAGGTAGTTTTAAAAAATGGGGAAAGGACCAGTGCTAAATATTAAGTAATTTATTCTCTCAGTGACAGAATCCTTTCTTTAGTTCTTATTTATTATATTTTATGCATTACTATACTCATTATCAGAGGCAAAGACTTACTGTATTCCATCATCATATGAATTACATGGAAAGGAGCCCAGCATACAGTGAAGAGGGAAACAACCATCACCATCATGATGACAGCTCGCTTCTTCTTCCTGGGAGAGAAAAAAGCAATCTGTTCCAGAATGATTGTGAATCTATGCATCATTACACTTATTATTTTTTTAGGTTTTTTGGTAAGGCATTGGGGTTAAGTGACTTGCCCAAGGCCACACAGCCAGGTAATTATTAAGTGTCTGAAGTCAGATTTGAACTCAGGTACTCCAGACTCCAGGGCCGGTGCTCTATCCACTGCGCCACCTAGCTGCCCCATTATACTTATTATTGTCATTTTTAATAGTTTTATAGTTTATCCACTAGCATGCCCTCTGGGCCTGGAATTCTCAACCCACCATTTCTCAAATACTCAAGACATCACCAGAAGAGCTAGTTTTGGTCTTTCTTGGTCAACCATCCCATTCCACAAGTGAAGCACCAAGGCATGGTAGATAATATTGGACTCGAGATATGTAAGTGTAGGATTCTAATCCTAACTCAGACAATTTCTACTTGTATGACCTTGGTAGGTCATTTCAGTTTTCTCAGTCTAAATTTTCTCATCTATAAAATAGGAATAAGAACAGTATCTACCTCAGATGTTATTATGAGGATCACATTAGATAATGAATATAGGGGCGGCTAGGTGGCGTAGTGGATAAAGCACTAGTCCTGGAATCAGGAGTACCTAGGTTCAAATCTGGTCTCAGACACTTAATAATTACCTAGCTGTGTGGCCTTGGGCAAGCCACTTAACCCCGTTTGCCTTACAAAAAGAAAAAAAAAGAAATAGATAATTAATATAATATGCTTTGTAGACTTTAAATTGCTTTGTAAATGCAGGCTATAAAGTCTGAAGGGACTTTAAAAATCATCTAAATCCAATCCCTTTACAAATCATTTAAAGCCAACCAATCCAATTCATATTATAGATAAGCAAACTGATGTTTCAAGAAGTTAAATATATTGGGGCAGCTAGGAGGCACAATGACTAGAGCATCAGCACCAGAGTCAGGAGAATCTAAGTTCAAATCCATCCTCAGACATTTGACACTTACTAGTTGTGTGACTCTGGGCAAGTTCCTTAACTTTGATTGCTACATCAAAAAAATTAAATATGTCTACCCAGGTATAATAATAATAATAATAATGATAATATAAAAATAATAAAAGACAATCATGACCATTTCTATAGTTCATTAGGGTTTGTAAAGTGCTCTGAGTTATCTTATCTGATGCTCACAATAAGCCTGGGAAGTAGGAGCTATTATCCTCATAGAACAGAAAAGAAAATCAAGTCGGATAAAAACAAAATATCAGGTTTAGTGTCACACATCTATTAAGTGTCTTTTCTGAATCCAAGTCTGGCATTCTGATCATTGTACTACCTAACAAGTGCCTTTTTATTTTAAGGAAAACATGAGTGTGTCCCCAAGATAAGTGATAGTGAAGTTTGTAAATAACAACCAAAACAATAACAATAATAGCAAACACGTAGTTTATGCTTTTAACCTTGAAATGTACATAGTGTAAAGATCACATGATCTGGGATAAGAGAAATTGTGTTCAAGTTGGTTATTTTATAATAATTATCATTATTATAAATTTATTAATTGCACACTCTTCTATCAACTATCCTGGGGACACATTTATATTTTTCTAAAAAAAATAAAAAAACATAACAGAAGAGTAATATAAAGTCATGTTTAAAAAAAAGATAATCCTACAAACCCAGACTCTCAGGACTGCAAGGAATTTCCAATATCATCAGATTGAATTTTTATTACAATTCTATCCCCAGCAACCAGAGGGACACCTGAAGCAAAGGGAAGCCCATTATTTGCTAAGGCACCCCATTCTGCTTTTGGACTACTGCAATTGCTAGTTGTACATGATCCTGGGCAAGTCACTTAATCCTGCCTGCCTCAATTTCCTCATCTGTAATGTGAGCTAAAAAAGGAGATGGCAAGCCACTACAAAATCTTTGCCAAGAAAACCCCAAGTGGGGTCATGAAAAGTTAACCACAACTGAAAAATGACTAAACAACAAAAGAGGACTTGCCCCACAAGGAATCCAAAGGGAAAAGACTAATATATAGGTTATTAGAATTTGCTACTTGTGCACCTCAAGAAATAATGAAGCTTCTAACTAGTTATAGGGTACACCAAACAAAATGGATGTTTTTTAAAGACTATACTCATACACATATGTATAAATACATGCATATTTCTGCATATCCAGGGGGTCCCAAAAATTTAGTGCTGAAAGCAAATTTTGCACTGTGATAGAAAATAGATATGAGTGTTTCCACATAGGTCTGTATATTTACAAACATATATGTAGGCACAGAGGGGTGACTTAATCAATGCTTAGCAACTGCCCACCACCCAATTCCAAAAAAGGTTTGCAAGAAAGACTTTGATGTTTGACTTGCATGATTAATATTTTCCATCATTTTATTAAGTCTACACAATCAAACAAGACTAGAGAACAAAAAATATTAAGCCTTGATTTGTAGCATCACTTTCTGAGGAATCCTCACAATAAAAATTTAACAAGAAATTTTATTGAAGCTGACTCCAGTCCACCTCTGAATGTGTGTATAGGTATGTTTACCGGACAAGCATACACACATATATGCATATATTCACATAAAATATATGTGCATATGTATAAATGTGCATGTGTGAGTAGATGGGTGACATGCATGTATGAAAACCACTATGCAAATAATTGGCGATGCACTCATGTGCATGTGTGTGTGTGTGTGTGTGTGTGGGTGGGTGTGGGTGTGGGTGTGGGTGTGTGTATCTTCAGGAATGTGTTGGAACCAGCTTCAACAGACATGTGAGTGCTTCAAATGATCAGCAGTATTGGGAAGAATATGTCCCACCCTATTTCCTTTCACCTGAATGGTTTGAGAAGCAGCCTCAGGAAATCTGATTAACCCCCTCCTATGGTCAAGTGGAGGTAACACACCTCAAAGAACCTGGGTGAACTGAACAGAGAATTACCTAGAAGAGAGTAGTTACTGAGTGTGAGGTAATATAGAAGACTAGGAGGGGGAGTGTAAGCCAGATGGGGGGGGGCTGTTAAAAGACGTTGAAGCCAACGGTTTTCATCTGTAGGAGTAGCTTTAGAGAACTGAGGGTGGGTAAAGAATAAAGACTGTACCACATAGTGATATATTATATTGATATATACACAATACCCATCCTTGCCATCCTAGATTCCTGGAGTTGAAGCCTGGAATTTGCCTTAGCAATATTCAATTAAAAAAATCATTCAATTAGCAGCAATTCAATTAAATTGAATTCATCTGAGAGGCATTTTGGAACAGCAGATACTGGGCTATGCTTAAAAATCAAGAAAGACTGGGGTGGCTAGGTGGTGCAGTGGATAAAGTACTGGCCCTGGAGTCAGTAGTACCTGGGTTCAAATCCGATCTCAGATATTTAATAATTACCTAGCTGTGTGGCCTTGGGCAAGCCACTTAACCCCATTTCCCTTGCAAAAACCTAAAAAAAAAAAAAGAATCAAGAAAGATTTGGGTTCAAATCTTGCCTCTGAGCTTATGACTTTGGACAAATCATTTAAGCTTTCTGAGTCTCTATTTCTTCAACTGTAAAGTGGAAGGTTAATATTATATCCCAGATTTAGAATCTCATGACATAATGCATGCAAGGAGTAATATCAATGTTCATTTTTATTATTATGACATTTATAGGAATACCTTTTAAGTAGGACCAAAGTATCACACACCAACCTGGTTATTTTTGACATTTCATTTCCATGAATAGCTTTGAGAACTGAAGAGTCTCCCACTCTTCTCTTAATCCAGAGCTCATAGCCAATTTTACTGTAAAGGACAAGCATCACCACAAGAGGAAGCAGGAAGAGGATGATGAGGATAAATGTAGTATATATCTTCTGGTGTACAGGACTGCTCCATTCTTCCAGGCAACAAATGTGTTCTTTTTCATATAAGAAATCATATTTAATCTATACAAGAAAAAAAGGGGGGAAAAAAACAAAAAGAAAAAGGTATCATACCAAGAATCTAAAGAATATATTGCCCACTTCTTTGTTTTGATATAAAACTGCTTCTATCTTCTACAATATAATGACGTTTAAAGTGCTGATAAGTTTACATTCTAATGCTCCAAGTGACTGAAGAATGATATTTTCCAGTAAAGTGTTTCACCTCTATCAATCATGGGATCACAGAATAATAGTTTAGAAAAATGTATAGGTCATGGAATTCAAAATATTCATTTTACAGTTAAGGAAATAGGCACAGTAAACTTGAGAGATTTGCTCAAGATTTGCATATATAGCTCTTAAGACAAAACCATATTTGATTCTGATTCTCTCCAAACTCACTTCTCTGTACCATGCCATGTGGCTTCCCAATTTTTCTTTTCTAGTAAGACACATCTTGTCTTTGTAACTTTTAAATCCCTTAGAGCTTAGAAGCAGGTCTGCTTCTGAGCTCAAAGAGGGGATAAGATAATGGATAATGATATGACTTTGTGCTTACCCAAGTAGATATAGAAAAGCTTTTTTGCATTCCCAAGCCATAGTCTAGCTCTTTCAAGTTTACAGTGATTGAAAGACTCAGAAATGTTAGGATTCTGTAGGGGTAAAGAAAGTGAGGCACCTCCCAGGATGGGCCATGTCTCATGTTGGTTAGCATAGGATTTCCATTACGTTTTTCCTTGGCCTCAGTAATCTCTTTTGCAAATACAGGCATAGATATGTGCTTATTACACTTTTTGAGGCAGTCTTTGGCAAACCAAAAGTTTAATTTGGTTAAAAAGTATATTCAGGCCTCTAGTCTCATTCCCCAGACTTTCCTTTGCCCACTTCTAACTTTGCTTCTCCAGGATTCACAGTGGAAAAGACAGCATTAGTCCTCCATGGAGAGACCTATACTATGACTTTACTGACAACAAGCTAAGGAGAGGAAGAGGTGAAGGACCCCTGGAAAGAGGGACCAGGAATGGAGAAACTTCTGTGTTTTGGAGGAAGTGTCCTAACACAACTAGCTAAACTGGCGGTAAACCTTTTCAAAAATATATACAATAGAAGATTTCTGATGCCCTAATTTCTAACTTTAGATCTGACAGTATATTCCAGGCACCCGCTTCCTCAGCTATCCTTAGCTACTTCATAACTTCAACTGGACCAAGTTGCCTTCTAGCTGATTAGGAGGGGGTGGGGGTGGGAAAGGCAGGGGAGATTGTATAAAAGCTCCACCTTCTCACCCACCCTCTTACCCACCTACCGAGGCTAAGCACAGATCTAAGTAAAATGGTTTCCAAAACCAGTCAAGTGACTCCATTAAGTAGGTAGTTTTCTGCCATTACAAGGTAGACCTTAGATTCACCTCTAATGGTCAAATTTGACAGAATGAGGGAGCCTGGATAAAGAAGGATGCTGTCTATCATTATGAGGTGAATGTTCTTTAGTAAAAAAAAAAAAAAAAACCTATTCCTTGGAGGGAAATGGAGGCTCAAGTACAGGCAACTCCACCCCTGCTACCCTTTATCTGGAATATAAAAGATAGAAATTTTGCCTTTAATACTCAGAACCACCAAGGAGGTATCTAATAGATTAGAAATAGGGGTCATCTTTATCTTGATGACTCTGCTCCCTGGGACTGGCTTCACCAAGAGAAATGAGAAATATACACCAGCACAGTCATTCTCTGTTGGAGGTCCTCTGATTCTCAAACTGTATGACCTTAAAATGGAGCCAGTCCTTGGATTGTTACAAGGTCTCTCACTATGCACAAAATGCTCATGCTGAATTGAAGTAGAAGCTACTTTACTGTGATAATGAAACTATAGAGGATAGAATTTAGGATCTTAGAGGAAAAATTAAAAGAAAAACAGCTTGATTATGGAACCAATCAATTCTAATTTTTTTAAGGTTATGAAATGTAAACACCTCAGGAGAACAATTTCTAGACCATCACAATAATAAATGAGCAAAAATCCTGGTACATAATGGAAACTATTTTCCACTAAGAAGATGGGAGTAGCAATAGAGAATGAGAAAAAGCACTCTCAGGGGGCAGAGTTGGGGAACCTTAACATCTATTTCTCAAGTAATAATTTTCCACCAAAGTAATAGAAAAACAGAGTTTGGGTGAAACACTAGATGACTCCATTTACAAAATGATTCCTATCCATCTGAGCTTCCTGGAAGATTCCCAAGGAAATATATAAGAGCATGAGCAGTGGTGCAAAAGAAAGACAATAGATATGACTTTTCCTAACAAGTGGGATGAGAGAGGATTTCCAAAACAAAGTGGCTAAATGACTGATTACCTCCAGTTGTTGCACATGCCACATTGGAGAGCCAACGATCACAGCAACCAGCCAAACAATGCCTGAAAAACCATCAAGTCATTAACAACCACAACAATAGCAATAATTATTATTATTATTTATTATTAACACAATAATAATAAACAAGCATTTATATTTTAATGCTATCAAAATCCTATATATCATTTATGTAATAATTATGCTAAGAGGGGTGGCTAGGTGGCACAGTGGATAG